>NC_056739.1:928352213-928422213 GCF_019279795.1 Protopterus annectens
TACAACAGGAATTACGAGTTTCATCTGTCTATGAAGTGTCTGGTGGCATTGACTTTCCTACCTGAAAAGGAGGTACAGCAGGCATTTACACTGCTACGGGAATGTTATTCCCCGCTGGGCCAGGAACTGATCATTTATTTTTCAGATTGGTATGTACTTGGCAAACTGGGGAAGTTCAATACCAGGACAGCAGCACAGTGCAGGTTTCCACCTTTATTTCCGATACAGTTCCGGAATGTGTACCACCTTAACACCCTGTTCCTGCCCCGGACACAAAAGTCTTTGGAGGCTTGACACTGGCGGTTGAAATGTTTATTAGGTGCCAAAGGTACAGATTTATCTCTGCTAATGTCAACACTCTCCAGGGAACAGGACTGGGTGGAGGAACTATTGGTCCAGATGGCTGGTGGTTGTCTATCTTCCCCTAAACAACGGCAAATACTGAAGAGGCATACTCAGTTTGAAAGTATTTTGAAGCACAGGGGACTCTTATGATACTGTCGGGTTTCAAAGGCCTATTGCACGTGTGTTAAAGATGTAGGATTTGTTCATGGTTGGTTTTGTGTGTTCTCTGTTAACTTTAATGATGTTGGATGTTTTTGTGGACTGTATATGTGTGGCTTACAGTTTTGGACTACATTACGGGGTTCTTTACTGCACTTGTGCATCACCATGGATGGCAGCCATGAAGGATAGCCCACTACTTGTGTCTGGATGGTGGCGGAGGCTCAGATGGTGACAGGACTTTTGTTTGCAGCACAGCTTTCAAATGCTTTTTAAGGCCCGGTTTTCGATGTTTTGGGTGTTCGATCTTTTGCATTCCGCTGTTTTGCACTTTTGATGTTCTGTGGATTCGCTTTTACAGTCTCGAGATACTACTCTGTTTCAATATTTGGTATCTCGAGCTTGTAAAGTGAATCCATATACATATATATATATATATATATATATATATATATATATATATCTCTGTGTGTGTGTGTGTATTTATGTACTTGTATATATATTTATATACACACACACACACACACACACACACACACTTATAGTTAGATATTATATAAAGGGGTATAGGTTGATGAAACACCACTGTTTTTTTTTTTTTTTTTTTAATTTCAGTAGCATTCAGTAACATTTGTTAGATGTTTATACATATAGGAAATTTATCTTTTGCAGTTAGACTGCTTAGTTGTTTATTTTCACTTTGTTACTTTTTACAGTGGGATTGCGCACCTCCAAATATCATAACGAACTGAATCTTGGAGCAGATGAACTCCAAATCTGACTTCTGCTAGGCATTGAAGTCTTGATGGTCAAAAGAAAAAGATAACCTTTCAAAAGGTTGCCGTAGAAGATGAAACTGAAACTGTTTATTTTCTAGACTGTAGTGTTGTGGATGAAAAGGGCAGTGAATCTTGAGCAGTCAGGATTATTCAGTAGAAAAAGGGATGCACATGCACGCACTCTCAACAGCCATCACACCATAAGTCTGGAGTTCCCTGATGATAGAGTAACTGTTTCAATGCATTTTAACGTTAATTGTTTTAAACATTCTTGAAGGACATCCGTTGGATGTACAATCAGAAGCTGTTGCTGAAGTAATCTTTAGTCATATATCTTAACCTAAGGGGGCTTTAATCTGTGTTTCAGGTGGGTTGTATACACACACTTCTGCACTGCTTATCTAGCACCCAGCCAAAGGTCAGCAGTTGAGGTAGAACGTCATTTCAGTGAAGGAAGATTTATCTCTGTCCCGCTGACCAGTTAGTCTTTACAAGTGCTGATATTCTTCGTGTTTCACTGTTGCAGTCTGCACACTTGGGTTATCTGCCTGCAGGTAGTCCTCAGTCAGCCTGAATACCAGAGTCTTGGGATTTCTGTGACATATGCTGTCGCTTCTACGATGACGTCAGGTCATCAGGGGTATAAAACATGCAGCCGATGCCATTACATCAGTCTTTATTGCCAAGACGGAGCCCGAAGCAGAAGCAATTTGCAGTGCCGGTCAGCCGCTACCTGAAATTTTCATTTTCAAGTTTCAAACCTGAAATCTTCTAAAGCTAAGTACCCTATTGGGGATTATTTTTTCTTGCTCTAACAGATGTCAGAAAAAGTTAACAGTTGTCTTGCCTGTGGAAAGCAAATACCTCACAGATATTTTCATTCTAACTGCATCACCTGTTTAGGCCTAGACCACGAAGTTCCTCGCTGTCGGTTTTGTGCCTTAACGCCCGAATCATTCGTCGTCGGGCTAGTTTTGTAGCTAAATTCTTTCGCTCTCATTCTCCGTTTTCCAAAATGGCTTCGGTAAGCCATCCGACTACCGATCTTCCAAAAAAGCACAAAGATAGAGACAGACTGCATAGGTCAAAAACTGCCGATGACGCTTCTGTTAAGCTAGTCACCAGCCCGCTGATACTCAGTGAGGTGCCTATAACAGCCCCTGATGCCCACTTTTCCAGATGGCCTCTGCTGAGACCCATTCGGAGTCCGGTATGCCTCGAGATGCTTCTTCGACTATGGAACCTGCGGATGTCTCTACCTTGGATGGGTCCGGAGCCGCTTTGCAGGCACCGGCTTCTGAGGGTGTATTCAGACCTACCGATATTTATATTCAACTGACATCTTCATTTTTAACTAAATCTACCGAGTTTCTCAGGCCCAGAGTTCGCACTATGCCTAGAAAACCGACGTCCAAAGTGCATGCTCAAGCTCCCATGCCACAAAAACAAATGCTTAGAATGGCTGAAGACCTTATTACTCTAATTAGGGGAAGCCAGCCTTCCCCATGTTAAAAGACAAAGAATTGAATTTCCTTCTGATTCTACAGACCAGGAGTCCAATGACTCTGACCTTTCTGATTACCAGGACGTACCTTTATCTACCTATAAGGATTCAGATGCAGAGGAATCCATTCCCTCTGCCTCCCCTCCTGAGGATTTTTCTTTTGGTGAAACCTTGCATACCTTAAGAGAGCATTTCCGCTGGGAATGCCAGGACTATCCCCAATCCAAAAAGAGATTTTTAGATTTTTCTCAGCACAGGCCTCTAGCTATATACCCCCTGTCCTCGATGTTGTAGATATGATGTCTTCATGGATTCTAGTCTTACTCCTGACACTTTACCACCAGCTCCTAGAAAACCTGACAGGTACTACAGAGTACCTGACTCTTACAAATTTCTCTTTAAGAATCCTACTGTGGATCCAGAGACCATTTCCCAGGGACCTATAGGCATTAAAGCTACTACAGCCAAAAACCCTACCCCTTCAGACAGGGATTCTAGTGCTTTAGACAGATGGGGTAAGAAGGTATATACCTCTGCAACTCTTGCCATCAAGTCTTTGAATTGTCACTGGGTCTGTACTGAGAAGGCACGCTTGGCTGAAGGAACAGGTCGTGCCAGACCATGTCAAAGCAAAATTACTAGATGCTCTATTAAATCAGGTTTGTTTGTTTGGCACAAAAGCAGAAGAAATTCTTAAAAAGATGGAAGAAAAAGCTAAATCTATGCAAACTGTCAAAGATTTTGTTACAGGTGCAGCCACCTAGATTCAGTAGGCATTGGCCTTCAAAAAACTGGTCCTTTCCAGTCCCTCCCAGTCTAAACCCAGGTGAAACAGACCACCAAGGCTACAGTCTCTGGGTTTGCAGAGCTCTCAACAATGGAGTGTTCCCACCTCAAAAACAGAGAGTGATAAGCCACCCCCTTATGGAAAAAGTCCACAATGACTTTCCAATTATCCTTCCCAGCCATGCCCAAGTACTTGCACCCCTAGGAGGAAAACTGGATGTCCATTACTCAGGACTGATGGGTTCTAAACATTGTATATCAGGGATACAGATTCTACTTCCACTCACTGCCAACCCTGAGCGGGTTGCCAGACCTTCCTCCAAACCAGTGGGCAGAGGTTCAAAAGCAAGTACTGTCCCTTCTCCATATCAGGGCTATTCAACCTCTTCCAGTAGAACAAAGGGAACAGGGTTTCTACTCCAGACTGTTCCTAGTGCCCAGAAAAGAGAGCTTTTGGCGCCATACCCTCAATCTATCAGTTCTCAACACCTTTCTGGTGGTCCCAAAATTCAAAATGCTTACACTGCAAACGGTTTCTTCATATGCTAGCCAAGGATGCCTGGTTAGTCACCCTAGACTTAAAAGAAGCTTATCTGCACATCCCCATGAGGGAGTTTTGCAGGAAATATTTACATTTCAGGGCAGGCTCTATTCACTATCAATTCTCTGCACTTCCCTTTGGCTTATCTACTGCACCCAGCGTATTCAGAAAGTGCCTGGCTCCAGCCATTGCATACTGCACGCAGAGAAATTTTCAAATTTACCAATATTTGGATGATTGCCTGATTCAGGCAGACAGTCAGGAATTGCTGCTTCAGCACCTGGCATTTGTAAAAAGACTTCTAACTTCACTGGGATACACCATCAAGGAAAAGAAATCACAACTGATGCCCAGCCAACAAATTGTATTCCTGGGAGCAAGCTTGAACACAGCTTCCCAGATGGCATTCCTCTCTCCAGAAAAGGAGGTCAATTTGACAAACTATTTCAAACTAATGGCCACCAAAACCCAGCTATCTGCAAGGAAAATACTGCAAGCCCTAGGGTGCATGGCCTCATGCATTCTGCTAATTCCATATGCAAGACTGCATATTAGGAAACTTCAGTGTTATTTAAAAAGTCTCTGGTGTCAACATTCTCAGGACCTGGAAACAGTGATTCTTCACAACAAAAAGACGCCAGCAAGTGTTGGCAATAGCCACATCCAAGAATAATTTATTATCATAGGGAAGGAAAACCCCCCTAAGATGCTGATATTGTAAAAAACAATTACAAAAAAGCTTCAAACCGGTTTCGGCTCATCAGAGCCTTCTTCAGTGAAATACAAATATGAAAAAACAGAGTATCGCAATACATTCATATATATAAGGATAAGCCATGCTGAAAGGCCAATCCAAACACAGAATTCACAATTGATCATTAAGGCCAGGTGAAAACAATGCTCCAAGTTTAATGATCCATTTTCTCTCCTTGGAGCTAAGTAGTTCCTGCCAGTGCTGTTTGTCTCTACATCTCCCCCTAATGCAATCAATGACAACAAATTTAAAAGAAGCAGATGCATGTTTTAAACAATGTTTGTATAAGGCATTGCTAGTGCGTTTATTTTTGATGTCACTTAAATGCTCACAAATTCTAAGACGAAAGGCCCGAGAGGTCTTTCCAACATAGAAAGCAGAACAATTGCATGTCACCAAATAGATGACCCACTCAGTATTGCAATTAACCCAAAACTTGATGTCAAAAACCTCTGAAGTATTTTTGCTGCTAAATTCAGTGATTCTTATCATACTTTGTCTAAGGGCAGAGTTTCTTTGGTGGACAGAGGCATGCAACCACAACAAAGGGACTTCCTTTCACTCAACCCCTCACCGCCCAAACCCTGACAACAGACACATCAGACTATGCATGGGGGGCTCACATTGCAGGCAGATGCATTCAGGGCAAATGGAGCCCAGAACAAGTTGCCCTGCACATCAGTCAAAAAGAGATGCTAGCTGTACATAATGCTCTGACAACCTTCAAATACCTTATTCTTCCAGGACAGCTCCTGATAAAGACAGACAACACCACAGTTATGTGGTACATAAATAATCGGGGGGGGGGGGGCTCATTCTTACCCACTCTGCAGGTTAGCCATGGCCCTGTGGAACACAACCTTGAGCAACCAAGTACACCTACAAGGGCGGCGCAGTGGTGCAGCGGTTAATGCTGTCACCTCACAGCAAGAGGTTCTCCGGTTCGATTCTCGGCTGGGGTCCCTTCTGTGTGGAGTTTGCATGTTCTCCCTGCGTTCGCGTGGGTTTCCTCCGGGTACTCCGGTTTCCTCCCACATTCTAAAGACATGCTTCTGGAGCATTTCTCCCCGGTCCTCCGCTGAAAACAGGATCTGTGGAACCTAGTCGGACATTCCCGGTCAACAAATGTAAAATAAAATAAAAATAAATAAATAAATTCCTTGCAGGCGAGCAAAATTCACTGGCAGACTACTTAAGCACAAATCTACTGGACTCTCACGAGTGGAAACTGGAACCCAACTCATTCAAACTTTAAACCCAGAGGTGGGGAACACCGGAGGTTGACCTTTTTGCCTCCCCCCAAAACCACCAATTGAGCAAACTTTGCACCAAGGACCCTCACAGCAGAGCCTGGAAGGTGGATCCCCTATCCTTTATATGGGAAAACCTCTCAATTTATGCCTTTCCTCCTCTGCCTCTCCTCTCAAAAGTACTACTCAAGATCAAACAGGACAGGCCAAGGGCAGTCCTTATTGCACCAGACTGGCCATGCCAGCACTGTTACCTACTCCTACGTAGTCTGGCAGCAGTGCCACCCTGGCACCTACATCAGACACCTTCCCTGCTCTCTCAGCAGGAGGGACAGATTTTATATCCACAGCTGCAAACCCTAAACCTTGCAGTCTGGCTTATCCCCTGAAAACACCACCAGCATCCCTCAGCAAACAGGTGCTGGACGTCATCCTTGAGGCAGAAGGCCTAGTACTAGGAAATCTTGTGCTGAAAAGTGGAAAGGATATTGTTCTTGTAGTCAATCTCAAGGAAAGGACACAGCTGTGCCCACCTTACCTCAAATCCTTGATTATCTAGCAGAGCTGCTCCACAGAGGCTTATCCTTCTCATCCATTAAGATTCATGCCTCGGCCATATCAGCTCATTATAATACTGAGCCTCCTCTCTTTTCTCACCCTATCATCAAACCGTTCCTGAGAGGAGCTAACAATTTAAGGCCCCCTAGGAGAGCCCCCACCCCGGCCTGGGACCTTAACTTTGTACTGGAGAAGCTCACACTTCCCCCTTTTGAACCTGCTGCTTCAGCAGAGATAAAATTTCTCTCTCGGAAAACAGCATTGCTTCTAGCTACTACTTCAGCAAGAAGAGTGTCTGAGTTTCAGGCACTAATGGCAGTGGAGCCCTTTATTATTTTCCATGCTGACAGGGTTTCCCTCAGGACTAACCAATCTCTCCAGTCTCCTGGCTGTCTCTCTATCCTTTCTACCTATCCTCTTTATGGCCATCTTTTATGACAAGGGTATTTACTTTTTACTGGAGGTGTTTCACACTGTGTAATAGCTTCCTGTTTTGGGGGGCTGCTGAAATCTGGCGTAAGAAAAACTGATGTAATGGTGTCGGCCGCATGTTTTACATGCCTCTGATGACCTGACGTCATGGAAGAGACGACAGCATCCAACACAGAAATCCCAAGACTCTGCTATTCAGGCCGACTGAGGGCTACCTGCAGGCAGATAACCCAAGTGTGATGACTGCAACAGTGAATACACTCGAACATCTACATTTATGGTAAGTGTATACAACTGTACTTTTCTCCTGTTCCAGCCAATCTACCATTTCTTGATTGCCTTCTTTGACAAACATTATGCCAGTGTTGAAGTGCTTTCAGAGCTTCATCACTTTGTGTGTGAAGAAATATATCCACAGACCAATTCTTCGTACAATGCCTACCCCTTCCCTGGAACAAACTTCCATTTCAAATAAAGCAGCACAACAAAACCCTCTTCCTTCAGAATAGAGTTATAGACAACTAGATTGTTACTCACAAACCCACCCCTGGCATGACTGTCATTTCGCTCCCTTAAAAAGGAGGCATGGTCCGTTCTTTGGAAAAGGAGGTAAAGTGTAAGAGTGGGTACTGTCAAGATGTAAATGGTCACTGAGACCAGTTGCCTTGTATTCCTCTATAATTCTTCTGTGATTCTATCGATTCTTGGACATGAAATTAAACTATACATTTTACGAAGAGATTTGTTAGACTGATGTGGTATTTTTTCTTGAAGCATGATTACTCAAGCTTGATCCACTAGACAGGCTTGAAACTACACAGTATAATGACCTATCTCAAGGATGTTACACCATGAAGTTGGGTATATTTGAGAAGGGGGCTTGCCCCCTTTTGCTCGTTCATCTCTAACACATGTAACAAGAAAGCTGGGGGTTTCGTTTAGGGTCATAAGTAAGTATTAAGCTATCAGCCCTAGGGCCTATACAAGCCTAGCCAAATGTTTAGATGATTTAATACATAGAAACACATCAGGATGGATGGTAGCATCATTAAATATGAACTAATTAGTTAACAGACAGACCTTACATGCATACATGCTTACATCTCAACTGCTTACTACAAAGTGGCAGTCAGGCTTACACATGCTCAGAATTTATACACTTGTGCAAGACCTTGGATAGCTTCTTAAAGGTATATACACACACATTGATCTACAGTCTCCCTCTTAAAAAGGTTGCCCTTTATACAAAACAATATCAGAGATAGACATGCATTATTATATACATTGGAAACAAAACACAAATGTTCATGTCCAAGTTGCTTTGTATCTGCTATAGGGTTTAGAGATTTGACCTTATCTCGTAAAACCAACAAAATGAAACACCAAAACTTTTAAATAGAACAAAGTGAGCAAGCAAACACACGGAGTGGCAAATAAAAGACCGCACTTATTTATTTAGTGCTTTCGGAAAGGCTAGTACCTGTCCTTCTTCAGACATATTGGAAACCAATTAACAGACTTTATATAACAATTATACAACACAAGTCAAATTAATTAACTTAAAGCAAACACGCACCATGGCTTTAAAGAGACACTACCATTAAAAACCTCTTTTTGCATGGAATACATAGAAAATACCACTAGACTGAGCCGAGCTAAAAATGCTGCGCTTGTACTAATCACACATTAAAAAATAGCACTATACGTCAATTACAATAATAATACACAGTTTATGCTCATCAAGTAAAAATAATATTATATGTTAACTTGGAATAGGAGCATTCAAATTATAATCTATTTAAATATAAACATCCTATACCAACGTGTTATGTACGCTAGTACAGAACTATATCCTATTTCACCATTCAAGAAGCAGACACCATAATACCTTGAGACATACAAAAATCATACATTTAGAAATAAACATTCTACTACTATGAACTAGTCTCATATTTGAGACTATAGAGAACCTTTAAAAATATTTATAAAAAATCCATATTCCTAACCTTATGACAGTTGTTTTAAGGTTGTTATTAAACTCAAATAATTTAAGCACCCAAAACATAAATACTACCAAATAAATTGGGACTAAATTACCTTATCAGGGCTAAATATTTCAAAACACATTTCAAAGAGACAAAATTGTTTAGTCCTGGTGGAACATAAGCTGCTGTTCTAATTTGCCAGAAAAGTTCTTGCATTTCCAAATTGAGTTGCCAGGGACCACCTCTTGGGTCAGCTAGAACTTGTTGTAATATGACACATTTAAAACAGTGGTCGGGGCATTCAACTAGATGTCTTGCCAGAGCATTTGCTGTGTCCTGCTTCCTAATAGCATACTGATGCTCATAGATGCGCTGCTTGATTTTTCTCTCTGTTTTTCCTATATAAAAAGCAGCGCATCCTTGACAGGTAGCAGAGTAGACCACCCCTTAGGTTATACAAGAAAAATTACCTTGAATTTTATAGTTCCTATTCCTAATTCTAATGCATTTTTCAGTGTTGAGATGCCTTCATTGTTGGCAGGCTCCGCATTCAAACATTCCTTTCATTCTATTCGTTGTAACTCTGTTTTGATGTTCAAGAAGAACTTTAATATTTGGACCTCGCCTATAAGATATTTTAGGTTTATCACCCAAAAGCTTATTCAGACCACTATCTTCTGTTATTAGAGCCCAATTTTTATTAAGAATTTCCCTTATATACATACTATCAAGGCTATATGTCCATAAGAAACTAGTATAGAAACCTTGTGTTTCCACCCTAGTAGTGCCATAACTTTGGCTTTCAGCTTCTTCATTAGAAACAGTTGTCAAATCAGACAAAAGAGGTTTGAAATGTCCAGAGTATTGCTTTAAGGTCACTTCAGATGATATTTTTGCTACCAAAGATGACGGGTATCCTCTTTTAATGAACATGGATTCTAGAAATGCACATGCATCTATAAAATCTGTTTCATCAGAGACCATCCGGGCTGCCCTCACCATTTGGCCTTTAACGACTGCTCTTTTTTGATGATGAGGGTGACAGCTTGTAAAATGGAGAAATGAGTTAGAATAGGTAGGTTTCCTATATATTGTACTTTTAAACCTAGATTTTGGTATGTCCTTATATATATATGAACATCCAAAAAATTGGTATGATCTTGTTTCAGGTTGTAAATAAATTCAAAAAAATCAGTCATAGCTGAAATTATGGTAATGAAACCTTGAACTAGTTCACTGGGACCTTTCCACAGTAAGAACATGTCGTCTTGGTAATGAGTGTACCAGGCGACATTGTTCTGAAATAGGCTGTTGTTAAAAAGTAAGGTCTTTTCCCAGTGTGCCATGATACAGTTAGCAAAACTCCCTCCGCAGGGGGACCTCATGGCTACCCCCGTCTTTTGTAAAAAGATTTGGCCATCAAACAACATATAGTTGTTGGTTAACACTATTTCTAAAAGGGTTTCGACTATGTATATGTTATTCTCACTAACTTGTCTCTCAATCATAAAGTCTCTGATCCATTCCAAACCTAAACTTTGGGGTATGACTGTGTAAAGATCTTTAACATCTACTGTTAAAAATTTGTATTTATGATGGAAAGGAATCTTGCTTAACTCTGTCAGGAAGCTCCAAGAATCCTTGCAAGTTTGCATTTCTCTTTCAACTAAAGGTTTTAAAATGCTGTCCACATATTTTGCACACCCATAAGTAATCGAACCTCTCCCGTCTACGATGGGTCTAAACAGGGGTTCTATGATTCTTTTGTGTAATTTGGGTGTGCCAAATAATACCGGTGTTCTTGGATAACATAGTCAAGTAATTGTAAAGATCTAAGTTGATAGAACCTTCCAGAAAAAGGTTTTGAAGTATCGACTTGATCTTCCTATGTGCTGTATTTAACTCATTCTGACTGACAGGTTCATAAGCTACGGTGTTAAGGAGTTTCATCATATTTTCCACATAGATGTTATAATCCATAAAAGCCAAACCACCACCCCCCCTTGTCTGGTTTCATCACTCTTATGTTACAATCATGCAGTAATTTAATAAAATCACGTTGATAGTTGTTAATATTATTACCCACCTTCTTGCTGGTAATATTGTTGTTACTTAGGGCCCTAAAATCAATCTCTGGTCCCTGGCAACTCAATTTGGAAATGCAAGAACTTTTCTGGCAAATTAGAACAGCAGCTTATGTTCCACCAGGACTAAACGATTTTCTGTCTTTGAAATGTGTTTTGAAATATTTAGCCCTGATAAGGTAATTTAGTCCCAATTTATTTGGTAGTATTTATGTTTTGGGTGCTTAAATTATTTGAGTTTAATAACAACTTTAAAACAATTGTCATAAGGTTAGGAATATGGATTTTTTATAAATATTTTTAAAGGTTCTCTATAGTCTCAAATATGAGACTAGTTTATATTAGTAGAATGTTTTTCTAATTGTATGATTTTTGTATGTTTCAAGGTATTATGGTGTCTGCTTCTTGAATGGTGAAATAGGATATAGTTCTGTACTAGCGTACATAGCACGTTGGTATAGGTTGTTTATATTTAAATAGATTATAATTTGAATGCTCATATTCCAAGTTAACATATAATATTATTTTTACTTGATGAGCATAAACTGTGTATTATTATTGTAATTGATGTATAGTGCTATTTTTTAATGTGTGATTAGTACGAGCGCAGCATTTTTAGCTCGGCTCAGTCTAGTGGTATTTTCTATGTATTCCATGCAAAAAGAGGTTTTTAATGGTAGTGTCTCTTTAAAGCCATTGTGCTTGTTTGTTTTAAGTTAATTAATTTGAATTGTGTTGTATAATTGTTATATAAAGACTGTTAATTGGTTTCCAATATGTCTGAAGAAGAAGAGGTACTAACCTTATCTCGTAACACAACAATCTGGACCAAGCTTAGCAACAGGGACAGTCTATGGTATACAACTCATAGCGGGAACTTCAGGATTTCATCATAAGAACAGAAATGTCCTCTGGAACTTTCTCTGGAATTGGAACACCGGACAACTCACTCTGAGATGGTCTTTCTCACAGGTTGTGTGCTGTGGTATAGACTTGGAAACCTGTCTCAAATGCTTCTGATTTCTCCTAAAAACTGCTCCTCCTGATTCTGCAGTGTACAGTCTCAGCTCCTGGGTGACCACAATGCAAGACAGTAATGTACTCTGGTTGCAAAGACTTTGGAACAATCACTTTCAGACCTTTCTTATCAATACCTTTGTCTAACGAAATCTCATCTCTGTATGGAAAATAAGGTTGAACTTCTTCAGGTAAACTAGATTGCTTTGACGGCCATCCGTGATAAAGTGGCTGAGTGTCTGTAAAATTGGATCTGTGGCTGTGGCATCTCAAGAATGTCTGTTTGTTTTGAAGGGTATGGTTGTAGGCCTGTACTCATAAATAAATGACCAACGTAAGTCATGTCTTGTACCTTGAACTTGCATTTCTTTACATTGAGCTTAAGATTCACTTGACGTGCTCTTTCTAGAACTTTTCTGAGGTTTCTGTCATGTTCTGCATCATCACGACCTCCTACCAGTATGTCTTCTACTATAATAGTACAGGGTTACCCAAAAAAAATTTGCTCCATTGCACGGTGAAAGACTTCACCTGCAGAATTTATCGCAAATAGCATTCTCAAATATCTGTCCCTGCCAAATGAAGTACTGAACGTAGTGAGCAATGATGATTGTTTGTCAAGCTGAATTTGCCAAAATGAACTCTCTGCATCCAAGACAGAAAAAATGGTGGCATTCGGCATCAAGGCTGTGGCTTCTTCGACTGTGCACATTGGATGATGAGGATGAGGTCTTTTTAATGCTTTGTTCAAATCTTGTGGATCAAAACATATTCTGATGTCTTCTGAGCTTTTCTTATGAGCTACCACCATGGAAGATATCCACTCAGTTGGAGTTTCAACTGGATGATGAATCACACCTTGTCACAGCATTTTATGTAACTTGGCTTTTGACTCTGTCCTGCATGGCTATTGGAACTTTTCATGTTGGCCTGATAACTTCATAGAGTACATAACTGGAAATTTGCCTAATTTGTTTTTGAAAAGATCACCATAGGTAGAAAAATGTACTGGGCGAAATTAGAGTAGTGATCTTTTAAGCTAACATGATGGACTTCTTTATTAAATGAAAGCAGTCCCATTTTCAAAGTGTGTCTGAGCCCTAATAATGTCTAGACATGCCACTTGACCACATAGAATAACAAGTCATAGCTTCTTCCAGCAGAGTAAAATGAAAGCACTACCGAGCCTTCAGTTTGAATTTCTTCACCTCCATAAGCAACAAGCTTCGCACACCTTGCCCAAATCAAGCCTTTCACCTTAACGTACTCTGGCAAATGTTTCTACTGACATGACATTGCACTTAGAACCTCCGTCAACTTTGAGTGCTATGGGTTTGCTATTTATCCGAATGGTACAAAATACTTCATTCTTTGCCCTTTCAATTTACTGCATTGACCGTTTCATGAAGCACTGACATGCCATCAACATAAAGAGTAGGCTTGCCACTGTCTAACTGATCAACTCGTATCTTAAAATATTCCCTTTTAATAAAAGAATATCGGCCTTTTGATTATAAAATCTTATGAAATTATTCCATTTTATTGCATTTGTGGCATTGTTGATCAAAAGCTAAATATTTTTCCCTTTTAGATTCATGACTTCTACCACAGTTACGACAGTTGGCAATGAAACTAGGTTGGGGCCCATGCTTTGGGTTTGCTGACTCACTCTTATGCTTCGCTGAGACTGTGCGACTTCTGGAATTTGATGGAAAGTTCTGGGGTTTACCAGTGAGTGCTGCAGGGGTTATAGCTTTCATGTGCTTAGGCCTGTTTCTTTTAATAAGGTGCTGCATACTATCAACATGAGCTTTGTCACTGTGCCTTCTAGAGCTGCTCTCATTTGTAAGCGTATTTATATACTTTTCTGTTAGCTCGTATATCTCACATATCTCAATGGCCTTATTCCAAGTTAAATCACTGTCATGAAGCAAAATGTTTCTCACAGCATCATCTTTTATACCACACACAAGTTTGTCCTTTATCAATTCATCCCTTAAATCACCAGGTCTGCACATTTTAGCATTGTTTCTCAGGTCATTTATATATGCTGCAAAAGTTTTACCAGGCTTTTGATCCCCTGTGTAAAATAAGTTCCTCTCCATTGTAACATTTGTCTGGGGGTTGCACATTTTGCTAAATTTACATTTTAAGCACTGTTTGTCCTCCCTTGACTCAGCCTTTGCAGCAATATGATGGTTTCCCTCCTGTACAGTATAGATAGCAGGTGCATACACAAATGAACATTCCCTTTCTATAGCTTCTGACCCAGCTAAATTAAGTGGAATAAATCCAAAAGTAAACGTTGGAAGAAAGCTCAGCAACCTGGGTGGAAGTGCTGGATCAAATACTGTGTTGCTGCCGTACTTTAAGGAAGACAAACTCCAAGGTCCATAAACGCTCAAAAAGAAATTTATTGATACAAACTAAAAATACATAAAAGGAAGACAAACTCCAAGGTCCATAAACGCTCAAAAAGAAATTTATTGATACAAACTAAAAATACATAAAAAAACGTTTTTTTATGTATTTTTAGTTTGTATCAATAAATTTCTTTTTGAGCGTTTATGGACCTTGGAGTTTGTCTTCCTTAATGTACGGCAGCAACACAGTATTTGATCCAGCACTTCCACCCAGGTTGCTGAGCTTTCTTCCAACGTTTACTTTTGGAGGTATTTGGTTCCTGGTTTTTAAGTGGAATAAATGCCTGTATATGGTCATCTTTATCAGAAGATGCAGCTTGTATGAAAATGTCGAACTCTTGTCAAACAGTCTGTGGTTCTCATCAATATTACTGTCAAACACAAATGCACTGGGTTTTCGAAATCCATCTGCCATATCCACAAAGTATACACAAACACACTGAAAATATGTCCCTTGTAATTATGTACAAACAGTTTTATGAGCTTGTAACAACATTCATACGCACAATTAACTCTTACTGTACTTAGCGAAATATGCTATGTAATGGCTGTACTTTGTGAAATAGCTTTACTGTAACACTGCACAAACATGCAAACACTTTATACGCTTCTGATAACTCTAATATATTTGCTTAACATGAAATGTATATGCTTTATGAAAATGGAGTCATTTCCCCTTATTTTATTCGTTTTATGCAATTCGGACTTTATTTCAAACATGTTTTGTAGTAAATTTTTATCAATATTGTACATATCTGTTTATGTGAATATCATTTAGAGCGTTCTGTATGCCTCATTTCATGTTATGCAAAAAGAAATTGTGTTGAGCACGTTTTGATACCTGAAATTAATTTCTGACCTGTTTTGTAAAATTTGCACATTTAGGAATGATCCACTCCTGTATATTCCACTAGCTCCTAGCAAGTAACTTAAGTAGTAGTGTTACCCAGGCCGCCTTTGACTTCATGCTGGTTCTGATTCCTTGTCCTTTAGACATGCCATTTCTTAAACCATGTCCTTTTAGATATGCCTCTTCTGACACCATATTGCTCGTTCATCTCTAATGCATATAACAAGAACGCTGAGGTTTTCGTTTAGATGCTTCAATACATCGAAACACATCAGGATGGATAGCAGCATCATTAAATACGAACATACTAGTTAACTGACAGACCTTACATCTCAACAGCAAACTGAAAAACGGCAGTCAGGCTCGCACATGCTCAGTATTTATACATTTGTGCAAGCCCTTGGATAGCTTCTTAAAGGTATATACACACACATTTAGCTACACCCGATATAAAATATTTGTGTAATTTTTAACCTTTTTGATGGGATAAGTTCAAATGTTTTTTTTAATGGCCTTGATTAGATGTACTACATCTTTTACAAATGATCCCTTTTCCTCCCTGCCTTATCATTCCTGTTGAGTTCCATTCTGCATCTGGCTCTGAGCTAGTTCTCTCATCTCTCTCCTGTCTTACACTTTATTATTGAAGCAGTATTTACTACTGTATACTGTAAAGTACTCATTGATATAAAGCTGGTTTTATTTTGATTTGAGAAGCTAGACTGCTGTAATAGAGTCAGAGTGCAACATTAAATGTACTTCTTGCATTTGGTAAGATTCCAGTTAGATTAACTATGTGTATAGTCAGGTAACTGAAGGTGATAAAGTTATATTAAGGTAAACTGAATGTGTATTCTGCTGCCAAGCTGACATCTGTATCACAGGTACGATTTGACTTTTACATGGATGAAGTAGATATTCTGTATGGTGTAACCATTTTTAATTTAAGGTACAGATCATCGTCAGTGTACAGTAAACCTGTGGCCATTTCAAAAACAAATTTACAAAGCAACACAGGGTTCTCATTTGAAGTGACTTACTTGACATTATCACATCAACAAATAGCTACTGTGCTCATTTCACTAAACCAGTCCAAGCTGACAACGCTTGCAGTTATTCTGTCTGAGAATATAGCATCTTCTATTCCCAAATAAGCATTTTAGATAACTTGACCTACTTTCCCAGCAAACACACTCGTTTGAAATGCAAGCTGGAAAGGCATATTAATACTGAAATATATGTGTAAAGTATGTCAACCTTGTCATAAAATACTAAGTGACAATTGACTTATTCAGGACATATAAGTGTCCCAGTGTCTAATTTCAGCATTTTTCCAAGGTGCTCTAAGTGTAAGTACAGTTTTAAGCATATGGAGAGTTTTGGAATGCTAAGTCAGTTTCTATATTCCTAGTCTAAAAAGACAGTGCCTGTGATTCATTAATGCCTACACTAAGTGTCCACCATTCTGACCGAACAGACAACAGAAGCATGACTCACACCTTCTTTCTCCTAATTTTTAGTTTTCCTACTAATTTTCTTCCAGCCTTAAATATTGAGGGGGATTCATAAAAGTTATCACAAAGCGTTGACCATGCATACACTTGGTGAAATCTCTCTGAGTGAAAAGAAGGCACAAAGAATGTGGTAGGGATGTTCTTGAATAAAGATCATGTACACCTAGTGTAGGCGTTAATGTATTTTGTTTGATTTTTTTTTTTTTTCTTCAGAAGTTTGTTAAACATTCCTTGGGATTCATAAAAGTGCTTGTGTGAGCAAAGTAGTAGGCAATGTGAAATTAAGTTTTTTAAGCTTCCTGTGTTTAACTGAATGGGGCTAGACGTATACTTAAACTAAATGGTATTGCATCCAAGTCAACTACTGTTCAGTTAACAGGAATACTTCAAAACATTATCCTTATTCCAAACTGAAAACAAATGGTCCAAGCACACGGAGGATGGCTGAGAATAAATTTATTATAAAAATATAATTTATTCTCAGCCATCCTCAGTGTGCCTGGACTGTTTGTTTTCAGTTTGGAGTTATTGGTTCCTACTACATTTTGATTATCCTTATTCCATCAAACACAGGAAGTTTAAAAAAATCCGGATCATGTCACATCGTGGCTCACTTCCACTAGCACTTTTATGAATTCAAGGGACTGTGTTATATCATATCTTCTACTAAAAGTCTTTGTTCCTGTATACTTTAGATCTAGTTGTATTTTGTTTTAATTTGAATTTATAATCATTAAAGGCACTGTCTCAGTATGACCATGTGATTTTTTTCCCCCAATAATAATATTTTCCATATACTCTGTGTAGCGTGTTTACTTGCCATGTGGTAGAAAACACTAAGCAGTAAATAAGTGCAAAATGTTTTTTGTTCAAACAAAACTAGTTCAGTGTATTCCTGACTGTTTAAAAATGTCTTCTATTTTCAGTACTGAAATACATGAGGAACTGACGCATCTAAAAGGATCCATTCTTGGATCATGAAACTTTAAAGTCAGACTTGATTGAGTAAGAAGATATCCATGTTTTACTTGAGTAAAACAAAAGTTTCAGAGTTACAGAAGATGAAAGCATTTAACAACGAGCATTCCTGGTATTCTGGTTTAATGGATAAGAAAAATGATTTAATAGCATCAAAGCTGTTATAAGATCAGACGTACTTTGACCCAGCATACTTTATTACAAACACAGTGAATTCCATATTCTTAGTTTAAGTTAAGAGTAAGACATGCAGATCCCTCATATCTGCTAGCCCATTGCCTATTGAATATGCTTCTTTGCATATAGCCCTCTTCAAAAGCCTGTATTTTGTACTGTACAAGTTGGCAGCCTGGCCAGTCATTGCCATTTCAAGAAATACTGCAGTCTAGCAGGATGGAAACCTGGTGAGACCAGTACTACATTCACTTCTGCAGTTAGTTGTCAGTGCTTGAAAGTCACTACATTCATCTGCACTTGCTAAGAGAGATGCATCACGTATGATCAGTAAGAAAAAAAAAAGGAGAAACGATGGTGATGTGGGTGATAAAGGCCTCAGTGCCTCAACCTTCTGTATTGCACCACATTTGGATCAAGAGAGCAGAATATGTTGGTTAAGGGGGACATGACCTTCCATGTAAAATTGTACCATAGAGAGGAACTGGCACCATACAGATTTTTACAAAACAGAGAGATGTAATGCACATTCATATCACCTGTGAGATGAAAGCAGTCATGAATGGACTGCAGTTTTCTGACATTCAGTCCTGACTGCAGACAATAAGGACCATGCAGCTGTAATATACCACCCACAGGAAGGTGATGTGCCTCCTTCAGGAATGGTTTAGGCAATGGTATTCCACCATGAGGCCAAAGCATGTCATTAAGTAACAAGTCAGTGGGACACGTTTTCTGATAAGCATGTCATTGTCTGCAGTGTCCTGTTGTTTTTCCTTTTTTGGATGGAAAGCTACTCCATGGCCTAAGCCATGTAATGAATTTTGCTTTAAATGAGAGAGCTTGTTCCTAGTAGTTATTTTGAGATTTTTTTGTATCAGCAGTCACGTCTGTCTTGTAACCCATTTTTCTCGATTCCATCTTAATCTGATGTGCTCTACTGTACAGCATGTTACACAGTTTTATGTTTGTTTTACAATGTACTGTTTTTGTAATATCCTTCAAAATCTGGCTACTGTAGCAGATTCTGAAGTCCAGGAAAGGTCCATACTTTTATTTTTTGATAGGTGTCCCACTGTCGTCTGTAGGTGTCATCTGAGTCTGCTGTGCTTTAAAGGGGAAAAAAAGATAAGTAGATATCCATTACCATACTAGTGCATATGTTCACTGCAGCATTATAGTATTCATTGATTAGTTTACAAAACACATACTTCTCCCTTTCAAGAGTTCCTTGCATCTAGCCAAGTTGTGTTTCTACAAGAATAATTGTGTTTTCTGGTATGTTTAGAAAATAGGTCTAAAACTTCGGAGACTTTGGAGATTCTTGCCAGATTCTTTTTATAGCAGCTATATGGAAATGACCAATATAAACCAACCACCAGGGAAATAAATATTGTGTGAAGAAATATCCAGGGAATTGTTATGGCTAGGATTGTATAGGCACTAGAGCGGATAGCCTAGTACCAACCTATGAACAAAATTGTAATGTTATGTTACCTGTTATGACTGCACACCAGAAATGTTATTTCAAGATATTCTTCTCTACTCAATTTTAAAGTATATTGCAATGCCAGAAAGGTCCAGTGGAAGGCAGCTAGGGAAGTTAGGAGGCCGTATGACAAATACTATGAAATGAGGAGAGTCAGATGGAATTAGGATTGTTTTCTTTGGAAGAAAGCAAGAATAAAGGGGATATTTTGAGTACAGCAGATAATAATGAAGGTAACTCTAAAAAAGGGACAGAATAAGCAGAAAGAGATACCAGCAACGTACTAAGGCTTGCATGCGTGCGCGTCTGCCTGTTTATGTCTAGATGATCCATCTTTTGACCATTGTTCCTGTACCTTGCTAATTCATTTCTTAAAACTGGAGGTTGACAGTCATGCCCATTTGTTAAGGGGCTAGTAGGCCAAGAGACTATTCAGGATGTTTTCTCCTCTCAGAAGTAAGAGATGGGTGTTAGGGAGTAAAACAGTCTGCTGATCATGCAGACACCTGCCTGTCTGGCCTAACCCCATGCGACAGCTGTAAAGCCAAAGGCACTTCTTCATGGGAGGGCATATGCATGATTAGCACGTGTGGCTAACCCTCCCCAGCTTCCAGGTAACGTGGTGTCCCCATGACCCATTTATTGCCAGCTAATCCATATACTCATGTTGGGGTGTGACAGCAGTGAAACTGTATTATCCCCACACCCAACTATTTCAGCTTCCTGTGCCGCTACACAAACATGGGTTATTTGGGGCATAGGGAGGACTTTATCTCTGCATGAAGAGGACTGAGTTTTTGACTGATATTGAATCCCTTCACAGAAAGGGAAGTATATGCATGGAAGTAACAACCAGAACTGGCAGTAAAGGAATGTACAGATGAATGTATTAACACAACACATTTAATACATTTGTTAAAAACCGCACTAAAAATTTAATGCATTTAACCATTAATACTTTATTAATGTATTGAAGTATTATTGTTTTAAATGTGCCATATTAATAGATTAATACTTTATTTTGTTTGTACTTTACTACATTACCTTAGCATACCCTATTGTATTTATGTTGTCAGAATCATTTATTATAATGTATATTGTTTTTGTTATTGACTTTCCTCAGTTGTGCATTTTCTTTTTGTAACTGTTATCTGTCATACTTTCTGGTTCAGGTTGTGACTAAAAGGAGTTTTTCGACCAGCTCACCTACTCTGTTAATAAAGATAGATAGATAGATAGACAGACAGACTGATTAGATAGAAGCCACAGGCAATTTTCTTGTACTCAACGTCCCAGCTCTAAAGTTCCTGTGGCCTGTTCCAACACTGTGGGGTAATAAAACAATGTAAGCTGTTTGTATGTGCTTTTCAGAGAGACTCCATTCTTCTCTCCTTAGTGTGGGTCCATGCCTCCATACCATCAATATTAAATACACTACCTGTGAGGTCACATTACCCTGGAGAAAAAGTGAGATACACTTTTTTTTTTTTTTCACCTCATTGCCTACTGACCATCAAGCTTTGCTGCTAATTGGTCTTCCTTCACCATGGGAATGGGAGACAGTTGTGTAAGCACTGATGCATGCAGCTGTTCATGTTTTGAATAAACCTAACACTGCTCCTTGTTGTTAATCTGGGCACCCTTATTACTGCAGGGGCATCCTGTGCTCTCCCGTATTTAAGAGGTATTCTGTCTAGCTTGGGATCGCTAAGTTCTCCCCTCACCCATGTTATGGGCATTATGAATGCATGGGAGCAGCTGGTCAACAAGGACAATTCCCTTACTCTGTTTATTTAAAACACATTTAAAATCAATGCAATCATTTAAGCCTGCCGAATTTGTGGCATCTAATATTATTTGATGCTTGTATTCGTTGGTGTCTAACATATTCTTTGCATCTCCTCCCCTAAAATTGGGTTCTGTAGCATCTAATACAATAACAAATAAACTTTCCAGAACTTGTGCATTTTAAAGTGTGTCTATATAAATCATTTTTAGCACACTCTTTGTATTCCTGCCTTGTATCAAGGACTATAGCTGTGTTTATGAGGTTTGGTATGCCAAATATCACTTCTGCTCTGGGGAAGGTTATAGTCAAAAAGTCTATTAGCTTTTCATATGCACACTCCAGTAATTTCTGATAACTGATAAATAATTAGCTGATTTTGACTGGAGAGCCTCTAATGGATAAAGGGATGGATGCAGCACCCATTATTATAAATAAATAAAAAAAGTATAGTATTAAGAATATTCTTTTTTCACTTTTATTTTTTTGTTTGTATTTGTTAAAATAACATTTAACAATACATAAAAAATACAATATACTATCAATTACATATGTAAAGAGAAAAAAAACTTGAAGTTGATAATGAAATTATACGATCATGGAAGAAAGAAAATATATAACAAAAGAGCTATATAACATCATAGCTTAAAACTATTTATTCTGGTGCCTATACAGTATAAATAATTATTTTAACTTTGTTTGAATAAACATCATATTAATGTGTATTTATCAGTTTTCTCCAATACTTCCATCACTGTCTGCTAGATGTTGTAATATGAGGTGATTCTGTTGGTTCTTTAAAGTAGAAATTTCCATCCGACCAACTGTTAAAACAAGCTTTTTAAATTCCTTAAAGGATGGAGGAGATGCACTTTTCCAATTAGAAATAATGACTACAAGCTATGGCTAATAGAGTCCAAAGAATTGAAAATGTTTTCTTTGGAACGCACTTGGGAATGGGAGAATTAAATAAGACCAATGATTTAGTTAATTGAAAATTGTCATTAAACACAGTCTGAAAAAATAATGTTTTTCCAGTACTCTCTAAGATGTATACATTCATAAAAAAGTGTTGCCAGTCAGCTTTTAATTTTATTTCACATCTCCAACATATTTCTTCATTAGCAAACATCAAGGATAACTTATGAGGTGTAAGAAAACTCCTGTGAAAAATCTCCAAGTAAATAGATGCCAGTGAAGTGATGATGTAGAATGTTTTGAAAATTTGAGAATGGATGTTTATCTTCTTCTGTTGGTGTATGACCATTTACTGATGCAAAGTAGTTCCAGTATGATCTTTATGATATATTTTTGTTCTTTTAATAACTTTAAAAATATTGGACAAATAGCCATTACCTTGAACAGGTTGATTAATAATAAATATAATGTATTCAATAAATTTAGGCATGTTCTGTTTGACAGATAATTGCATTAAATCTATTTTATTCATAATATAATGCCTCAAAGATTGTAAGAGTAACCACATATTCGTGTCTGTAGCAAATGTATTCATTATTTGATTTATATAAAGTATCTTTCCCTGTTCCAATATAATACATTTCATTGTCTCAATTCTTTCATCTTATCAGTTTGTAATGTTTCCAGATTATTGACTATAAAGGCTATAGGAAAAAGTAGAAAGTACCAAGAGTTAATGTTAGGATTTTTACTAATGATTTTTTTTTAATTTAGATATTGTAAAGTTTATATAATGAGGTGGAATAGTAATGGTTTTATTTCCTAGTATACTATCTTTAAGCAACCAGTAAAATGGACTGGATAAAATAGATAGGCGATCATGTATTTGAGTTTGTATAGACACGAGACATATCTGTTCATGTAGTTGTTTCCATATGGAAGAATAAGAGGGATTTAACTATAATGTGATTAAATATGTAAATCTTTGTATCAGGTAGATTTATTTCTCCATCCTTCAGTCCTTTAAATGATTGTATAGTGCAATTCAGGATTTGTTTGGGTACTATAAAAAACATAAAATCATTTTGTTGAATTGTTGTATAATACGTTTAGGAGGGGCGAGAGAAAAAACTTGTATATATCTTAGGAAAAACTATTGAGTTGATCAGAAATAGTCTATTTTCCATTGTATATAGATATTTATTCCAGTTTGATATCATTAAATCAATTTTATTTAATAGCGAATTATAGTTAAATAAGAGTGATTCGTGTAGGTCATCTGACAAGTGAATACCTAAATACTGAAATCTGCCATCTGTTGTAATGTATTTAGAGAATGTTTTTGCTTATGTAATTTCTTTTACAATTTGAAAGTAAATTTTTGTTTTGTTTTCATTGAACTGTAGCCCAGAAATGTTTTGATACATAGACATTGAATTAAATAGTGTTTGTAAAGAATGATTTGAATCAGATAAAGTTAAAAGTATGTCTGCGAACAACTGTAGTTTTAGATTTAAGGTTCTAGCAATTTGTATACCTTTTATATTAGTGTCTAGTCTAATACTGTTTGCAAAAGGTTCTATCAATAGTGCAAATAACAAAGGTGATAAGGGGCAGCCCTGTTTAGTTACTTTCATAATGTTAATAGGTCTTGATCTGTGGGAACCTAGCTTAACATAGGCTCGAGAGTTTACATGGAGGGATTTAATAAGTGTGTTAAAAGCTGTCAGAATATTATACTCCTCCAAGACTAAAAAAAGATGGTTCCAGTCAACAGAATCAAAGGCGCTGTTTTTAAGAAATAATTTAATCTTATTTACTAGTAAAATCGAGGGGTTTGTTGAATTAAGTGTACTGTAATGGAGCCTAAATGTTTTTAATATGTTGTTTAGGTCCGTAACTTTCTTCTTAATATGGGGTTATAAAATTCTTTTATTTGCTTAGATTTAATAATTTTGTTTAGTTCTCTTTGTTACTTGCCTTTGATTAGCAGGATTCGTAGAATATGAATTTAATTTAATTGATTCAAGATTGATCATGGTTTTATGGTGAAGTATTTCAGAATATTTGTTAATAGCTTGAACAAGTTCTGGTATTAGGTCAGAATTTCCTTTTTGTACTTCCAATTTAATCTTATCTACTGTATTTTGTAGATCAATCATATCTTTGTTCCATGCTTTCTTTTTGTTAATATGCCAGGTTAAAACCTTACCATAAATATTTACTTTTAGGGAGTCCTAAATATACATTTCTGCTATTTCTTCAGTTGTGTTTATTTCTAGAAAATTCCTTATTTCATTTACATAAAATTCTTTAAACTCAGGTAAATGTGTTATATATGATGGTATTCTAGTAATAGGTATTAAATGTACTGGAACAAGTTCTATTTCAAAAACTAATGCGTTTTGATCTGATAAGGGGCAGGTTATAACCTTAACCCCTTCTAATTTTGTTGTTAAATCATTTGATTGATATATATATAGATATATATATATAAGATATAGATATATATATATATATATATATATATATATAGATATAGATATATATATATATATATATATATATATATAATATATATATATATATAATATATATATAATATATATATATATATAGATATATATATAGATATATATATAATATACACCCTCTCAATTCTAGAGTGAGATTTGTGGATCTGTGAGCAAAAAGTTAAAAATAATGAATTAGGATCAGCGAATGCATTCATGTCTTAAATAAATGATGTGTGTATAAATTTCCATAGAGCTGTTGATGTGGTAGATTTTTTCTTTTACATTTTGTATCAGTATCTTGATCATCCATGGTGCAATTAAAATCTCCCGCCAGTATTAAACTACATCTTGCATAGTGAATTATCTCCTCAAAATGTTGATTAATTGTCTTAGTTCCACTACCCAGAATCCGGTATAAATTAACTAATGTGTAAGTTTTCCTATTAATTTCAAGAGATAGTAGACAGAACATGCCTGAAGAATCATGGTATGTATTTGTTATTTTAGTAGATAGCATTGTATTTCTTATGAAAATAGCTACCTCTCCTCTTTTTTTTTTTTTGTTTAAATTGCGAACTTACCAGCAGTGTACAATTATTAGAATTTAGTTTATGGCTTCATCTAAAAGGTGTGTTTCTTGAAGGAATACTAGGTGAGCTCTATGTAAATTTATGTACTTGAGTAAACTCCTCCTTTTAATGCTATTGTTTAAACCGTTAACATTAATTGACAAACACTTCATACTTTTGATGTAAGTCTTAATTTATATAAAGGTGTACATATGTAAGCTTGATATGATGCATAGTATAACATAAGAAAAAGATAAGTACATTTCTGATAGGCACCAAATATTTAATAATCTTAAAACTTTATACTTGAATCTTTTATGAGAATTATGAGAAAATTCAGCATTCAACACTATGAGGTAAAGAACCTCTTGCCTAAATAGTTTTAACTACCCAAGCAAATTCTCTAACTATAACTATTATGTACAAATAAGGCTCTCTACCTAAATGTTCCTGTAGATTTTTGAAATTGTTACTAATTAAATTTGAATCTCTGCTTATAACAAAAGTTGCTAGGAAACTTGTAAAGAGCATATAACCTCTAAACAAAGTATAAATTATTTGTATTAAGTTATTTAGTTAATCATTTCAGTAACAAAAATAGTGTAATAAAACCATCAGAAAGTCTTCATGTTCATATAACCCTAAATTCTTGTAACAAACTTAATTACTTATTTGAAACTTGAGAAAGCTTAATAAGTACATTTCACTACATGTCTTATCTGATATACAACAATCATTGCAGTAGAACACAAAGTCAGTGCAGAGACTAGGATAAATATATATAATTTTGTAATACATATTCTTCTGTATATTGGAACTTCATCTCACATTTTATTCTTCCCAGATAAGGGCATATCATTATTTATTGATGTAAGGAATGCATTATGCGATGCCCAACAAATGACAATTTAAGTTATTTGTGTGTATTGTAAAGGCTATGACTTAAGCATCTGTTCAGTATATACAAACATATCTTATTATGTGGTGCATATTTTACTATATATTGCTACTCCATCTCGCATTTGTTTCTGCATAGATAAAAGCATGTTATTATATATTTATATGGGAATGAACTTTGAAATGCCCAGCAGATCATCATCTTCTTTCGGCTGCTCCCATTAGGGGTCGCCACAGCAGATCACCTGTTTCCATTTCTTCCTGTCCTCTGCATCTTGCTCTGTCACACCAACCACCTGCATGTCCTCTCTTACCACATTCATAAACCTTATCTTAGGCCTTCCTCTTTTCCTCTTACCTGGTAGCTTCATCCTTAGCATCTTTTTCCCAATATACTCAGCATCCCTCCTCAGCACATGTCCAAACCAACGTAATCTTGCTTCTCTGGCTTTGTCTCCAAACCTTCCAACCTGGGCTGACCCTCTAATATACTTATTCCTAATCCTGTCCAACCTCGTCACACCCAGTGCAAATCTTAACATCTTTAACTCTGCCATATCCAACTCAAACTCCTGCCTTTTTGTCAATGCCATGGTCTCCAACCCATATGACATAGCTGGTCTCACTACCCTCTTGCAGACCTTCCCTTTCACTCTTACAGGTACTCATCTGTCACAAAGCACTCCTGACACTCTTTTCCACCCACTCCATCCTGCCTGTACTCTCTTCTTCACCTCTCTTCCACACTCACCGTTACTCTGAACTATTGATCCCAAGTATTTAAACTCATCCACCTTCGCCGCCTCTACTCTTTGCATCCTCAATATTCCTCTGTCTTCCCTCACATTCACACACATATATTCTGTCTTAGTCCTGCTGACCTTCATTCCTCTTCTCTCTAGAGCATATCTTCACCTCTCCAGGGTCTCCTCCACCCTACTCTCACTACAGATCACAATGTCATCTGCAAACATCATACTCCACGGGGACTCCTGTCTGATCTCGTCTGTCAACCTGTCCATCACCATTGCAAATAAGAAAGGGCTCAGTGCTGATCCTAGATGTAGCCCCACCTCCACCTTAAATGCATCCATCACTCGCACTGCAGACCTCACCACTGTCACACTACCCTCGTACATATCCTGTACCACTCTTACATACTTCTCTGACACTCCTAACTTCCTCATACAATACCACAACTCCTCTCTAGGCACCCTGTCATATGCTTTCTCTGTGTCTACAAAAACACAATGCAACTCCTTCTGACATTCTCTGTACTTCTCCATCAACACTCTCAGAGCAAACATCGCATCTGTAGTGCTCTTTCCCAGCATGAAACCATACTGCTGATCACTAATCATCACGTCCCTTCTTAACCTAGCTTCCACTACTCTTTCCCATAACTTCATGCTGTGACTGATCAGTTTAATCCCCCTGTAGTTACTACAGCTCTGCACATCACCCTTATTCTTACAAATTGGTACCAAAACACTTTTTCTCCATTCCTCAGGCATCCTCTCACTTTCTAAGATTTCATTAAACAATCTGGTTAAAAACTCCATGGCCATTTCACCTAAACACCTCCATGCTTCCACAGGTATGCCATCTGAGCCAGCAGCCTTTCCATTCTTTCTCTTCATAGATATCCTTACTTCCTCCTTACTAATCCATTGTACTTCATGATTCACTATATCCCTACATCATCCAACCTTCTCTCCCTCTCATTCTCTTTATTCATCAACCCCTCAAAGTGCTCTTTCCATCTCCTCAACACACACTCTTCACTTGTGAGTATATTTCCCTCATTATCCTTTATCACCTTTACCTGCCTCACATCTTTCCTGGCTCGGTCCCTCTCTCTAGCCAATCGGTACAGGTCCTTTTCTCCCTCCTTACAACTCTTCATATGCCTTATCCTTAGCCTTCGCCACCTCTCTCTTTGCCATGCACCTCATCTCCTTATACTCATGTCTACTTTC
Organism: Protopterus annectens; assembly: GCF_019279795.1. Taxonomy (NCBI): domain Eukaryota; kingdom Metazoa; phylum Chordata; order Ceratodontiformes; family Protopteridae; genus Protopterus; species Protopterus annectens. Next base: position 928,380,501 of record NC_056739.1, read on the forward strand.
TTCATCTCTCTGACAATCCCACTTCTTCTTTGCCAACCTCTTTGCCTGTATACTTTCCTGTACTTCCTCATTCCACCACCATGCCTCCTTGTCGTCCTTCCTCTGTCCCAATGTGATACCAAGCACCTTTCTAGCTGTCTCCCTTACTAGCTCTGCTGTAGATACCCAGCTATTTGGTAACTCTTCACTGCCACTCAGTGCCTGTCTTAACTCGTCCCTGAACTTCACCTCACAATTACCCTTTTTCAATTTCCACCATTTGATCCTTGGTGCTGCCCTCACACTCCTCCTCCTCTTCTTGATCACCAACGTCATCCTACAAACCACCATCCTATGCTGCCTAACTACACTTTCTCCGGTCACCACTTTACAGTCTCCAATCTCCTTCAGACTGGCCCTCCTACATAAGATATAATCCACCTGTGTGTATCTTCCTCCAATCTTGTATGTCACCCTATGCTCCTCCCTCTTGTTAAAATACGTATTCACCACAGCCATGTCCAGCCTTTTTGCAAAATCCACTACCATCTAACCTTCTGCATTCCTTTGTTTAACACCATACCTACCCATCACTTCCTCATCCCCTCTGTTCCCTTCACCAACATGCCCATTGAAATCTGCTCCAATCACCACTCTCTCACCCTTGGGTACAGTCTTCACCAATTCATCCAATTCACTCCAAATTTTTCTTTCTCATCCATTGCACACCCAACTTGTGGAGCATATGCACTAACAACATTCATCATAGGTTCATAGATTTAGGTTCATAGATTATTACACCATCAATTTCTAGCTTCATAAACATCACTCTATCCGATACTCTTTTCACCTCCAAAACACTCTTAGCATACTGTTCCTTCAAAATAACTCCTACGCCATTTCTCCTCCCATCCACACCATGATAAAACAATTTGAACCCACCTCCGATACACCTAGCCTTATTCCCCTTCCATCTGGTCCTCTTGCACACACAATATACCAAGCTTCCTTCTGTCCATCATATCAGCTAGCTCTCTCCCTATACCAGTCATACTGCCAACATTCAAAATTCCGACCCTCACTACCACAGTCCTAGCCTTTCTCCTCTCTTCCTGCCTTCGGCCATGCCTTCCGCCTCTTCTCCTCCTTCAGCCAACAGTAGCCCAATTTCCGCCAGCAGCCTGTTGGCTAACAGTACTGGTGGTGGTCGTTGTTAACCCGGGCCTCGACCGATCCGGTATGGAAATATTTACTGGTGACTGCATGAAATGATTTGGGGAAGTTTTACCCCGGATTCCCTTCCTGACGCAACCCTTCCCATTTATCCGGGCTTGGGACCCCAGCAGATGACAAGCTTAATTATTTGCTTTGTATTATACGGGCTATGTCTTGAGCATCTTCTCAAAATATATAGACAGTATAAACATTTCCAAGTAATTAATTTTTTTATAATCTCTGAATAAAAATATTTTCACAAACAGGTATATAATAAGCCTATGTGATATATGTACAGTATTTGTAGATAATCAAATTATTCAAGTACTTTATTGAGATGTAACAATCAATGAATAATTAGTGGTTGTTTGATTGTTCTCCTGGACTTTAGAAGGTTATACGATTTCCCGTTTATGTTTTATATAAAAAGATAGAATAATACTTGCCAGGAAGTATCTTATATTTCAGTTGTGTGGGGTATTTCTGCACATTAAATGATTGCAAAGAAGTGGTGGGTGTTCTAACAATATCTTAGTACTTTTTGAGAAAAATAGCCTTACTTATCTTAACACAACAAACACATATCTATTTCAGTCAAATATTACTAGCATAAAAAAATACCACCTTGCATCTCTGTCACAGACATGTAAAATGCCAGCGAAAGTGATTTTTCCCACCAGTAGAAACAGTATGAGTTTGAACAGAGTTAGGGCAATTGTGCCAAAGCCAAAGAAATTCATACCTACAAACAAACATAATGCAAATGTCATATCTTGGAAATAGATGTTCAAAGATTAGAGACTTCATAGACAAAATAATGGCCCTTTATTATATTTTTAACAAAAAGCATTCTTAAGCATCTTTTACTTGGAAAAAATGACCTTTTGTATCTATATAATCAAAGTCGCTTAATTAGATACATTGCTTTCCTAGTATGTTTAAATATTTTCTTTTAAAGATCTGTTTTGAAGTAAATATCACAAAAATATTCCTTTTTAATACTGCCTTGTGGTTCGGCAAACTCACATTTCATAATAGCCCTCCCCCACTACCAGTCACTATTCTGATAGTGCTTGTGTACTTAAGATTCTCTGTAGCCTATTTTTCCTCTCCTTCCTCCTTTTATTTCCCCTTTGTTTTGGCTAAATATTGAGAGTCGCTACTTATGATATGCTTGCAGATCAGGCATTTTTCAAGCAGTGACTTACATGTAGTACAGTCCCAATTGGAATTCTGTGTAATATCTGATAACTTTTTAAATAAGTAAATCAATGCCAAGAGACGTAATGTAGTTTTTCAGTGCAAGCTTGTGTATCGGAAGGGTAGCTTATTTCATTTAAATAACATGCTACCAGGCGTTCGTGTATTTTAACTTTTCACTGTTGCCCTTTGACCTTAAAACTAAGAACATTCAAAAGGCGCAGGAAGTCAACTGTGAGAGTTTGCTGTGTCATCCTGGTGCGAATTAGCATGATTGCATCTTTAAAGATGAAGTAATCATCTTGTGAGCTCGACGGGGAAAAGAAAGTACCTTTAAGTTGTCTAAAACAAGGTAATGCTCATGCTGGTAAATCTAAATAAGCACGAATGAAAAGACAGACTGCAGCAATGTAATACATGTATAATCAGTACATAGCGAGCAGCTACATTTAAAATGAAACACCTAGTCTGAATTACAAACCAGAGCTGCACAACATTGTAAACCAGCCAAGTCTAAGCATACAAGGATAATTCATCTAGGCATCTAAAGTACGTTTCCCTGGCAGCTCGGTGGCTGTACAACCGCATCAAATAACACATACAGCCCTATGCATTGATATAGGGTATTTTTCACTTGGCATTTAAACTGTTTTAATAAATACATATTGATACTGATAAACTGAATGCATATATCAAAAGTAAACTGCTAGAAATTAAAATATTATGGAAGCTATTAATGATTTTATTATAAATGTTTTTTTTAAAAGGCATTTGTTACTTTTTTATAAAAGAAGAAATTTAATAACCGAAAGAGGTACCTTACTTAATTTCTATAGAAGAAAGCGTACCTTTAACATTTTAGCTTGACTTTCAAAGCTTTTTTTTTTAATTAAAAAAACTATGGAAGTTAAATAATTTGTCCTATAGCTTTTTTCTTTTGTTCTACAACTTTCCAACCATTTTTTTCAGCAATTCTTTTAGAAGTAGTATTAGTCCAAGCCATTGCTTCTACCTGAGATAGAACATTGTTGTTGAATAAGTGTCTTGTTGCTGATTCCACAGTATTAAATATTTTTATGCCTTCTGGAAGAAGAATTTTCAATCTTGCAAGGAATAAAAGACAAGTTTTCAGCTGTTTCTTTTTTAAAACTTTTATCAAAGGAAGGAATTCTCTTTTTTATTTACTACAGCTGAGGAGTAGTCATTGTCAAATCCGATTAAAGCATCTTGGAATTTAATAGGTGAATTTGTCCAGGCATTTCTTAGTATAAGCGCTTTCTCCTGAGTTTTAAATAATTTTACAGTTATGGATCTTGGTTTATTTTTTGATGTAGAAGTATTTTCTAAGACTGTTAATGATCTGTGTGCGCACTCAGTGCCATACGAAAGTGCTTCAGGTAATTTCAGAATGTCTGGGATCCAAGATGTGAGGAAGTTGATTAAGTTGTCTCCTTCACCTTTCTCATGTAGTTCATATATCTGGATGTTGTTCCTCCTAGTTCTGTTTTCTAGGTCTAGTTTTTCCAGTAGATGGGTGTTTTGTTCTAGTAAAAATTCTGTTTGGTGTTCTTCTGTAAGTCTAGCGTCCATATCTTTTAGTGATTGTTCCATAGCTTATATCTGTCCTTTTTGTTGCAAAACTATTTCTTGAAGTTGTTCCAGTTGCTGGGAACATTTGTCCTTGAAAGTATCCAATTTATCAATCTTGTCAATTTTTAGTGACAAGTCCTGAATGTTAGATAACATAGAATGCAGTTCCTTCTTGAGGGAAGACTCCTGTGATGAGTTTTTTTAAATGACTCATTCTGAAGTACTGATGATGTTTAACTTCTGAGGTTTAATTTGACAGGAATTTTTTGATATCAGGTAATAAAAAGTTCTTCAATATATACTCCAAGGTATTAAATGTTGATTGATATTAGAATAATCCTCAGTTTGTTTCTTGATTCTTAAAATTCCTGTCAGAAATAGTATTAACGTAAGAGAGCTGAGAGACTGTGCTGCTACCAGGTCACCATCTTGGCCACACCCCTATTAAGAATATTTTTGATAGACAGGAGAGACAGAAGGAACTGATTTAAGAATAAAAGGAACATACTGATGTGCAATAAATACAGATTTCTAGCAAACAGTCGCTTTTCTGTTTGAATATAGCAGTGTTACACTGCACCAAAATATTGCAACTATAATACTTTTAATGCAGTTTATGTTGCTGACTGTCTAGAATGCCAGGCATTTTATGTGGGCAGAAAGTCAGGAAATTGAGTTCAAGAATGTATGAACACTGCTGTGCAATACAGTGGATTTTGGATTTTTTGTTTTTATTTTTGCTACAAGTATTACACAGATAGAAACATGGTATCTTACTAAGGTTCTTTACTTATTGTGAAAGGTATGTTCAGGGAAATGAAATGCTTCTGCACCATAGTGGAGGCAGCCTATAGACACAGACACAATTAAGTCAGTGGAACATTGTAGGGTTATAGTATGTACATTGTATGTAGTGGAATCCAGACCCATAACAAAGATCACATCTTGTCAGCATTTCACTTCAGCTAATTCCCTGAAGTCTGTTCCGCTAATTCCCTGAAGTCTGTTCCCTTATATCATAATGACAGATGAGAACCACTGAATGTCTTCTGGAGCCTGGTCAAGGAATGTGCATAGGTGAGTTTCTTTAGAATAAGAATGTTGAGAATACACACTGCACTTCCTTACAATAATAGCCAAAACAACATGCATATAGCAGAGACTCGGGAAAGCAACACACTGTCTAGTGGAATCAAATGGGCAGAATACTGACGTGGGAATGTTACCTTGTTGACATGATCTGAACCCCTCCATTGATTTATGCAAGATGGCAAACCTGGACCACACCAAAGAATCCAGCTAATTATCTCAGAATGCAAAATAATTTTTTATTCCATGGATCACCATCCATAACACTGTAGCATAGAATTCAGAAGGCAGTGATGTTAGTGATGTGTTCCTGGATTAACTGTGCCAGTGAAGGATGTTCATCTAGAAAAAAACAGAGTAATTTAATTGATCCTTCAGTTAATTTATTTATGAGAGAAAGGTGACTGACATACATCACTGTAATCCAACAGCATGTGATTATTGTTTTAAAGACCAGAAGACATCCACTTATATTCTAGCCAGATCACCACACTCACCATTAAACTGGCAAGAGTTTGAAATGTTGTGCAGTCCAGTTATAAATGAATAATGAACTCCCATTGTAATCCGCAGATACAAAGTGGAAGATTGTATTTGTTACTTCCGTTATGTGGGCTACAATTTCTTTTCTTGAGAAATAAACGTTGTGATAGCCCAGGGCAACTGCATGATAAACTAGCATTATGTTCCCCCCATACACAGATAGGAAAGAACATCAAATGTGTAAACCAAAACCACACTGTTACTTCTGTGAAAGTGAATAATCTGTGCCACTCAGTTTGTTTTGGTAGTCCTCTGTGTAAGTGAGTTAGTGATTCTTATTGTTTTTGGCAACTCTAGGCCACAATGATCAAGCTCAGATACCCACATTCCCTCTGCTCTGTCCTCACTCACTCTGGGTCCAGCAGGGGTAACACTTCTGTTTCCAGTTTTCAGCCTTGCCTTCTCCTTACCCTGAGCTCAAGCTGCACAGAAATTTCTCCACCAGAGTCTGTCCCAGACATTTGAGTTAAACATTTAGTAAATCTGCTTAGTATACGGACTATGTGGGCCTAATAGAACACATCTTGGCAATTGGTAGGTACAGGTCAGATTGTGTGATGTCAGCATGTGGGGACAACAGTATTATTTATCTCATTCTCTCCAGTGGAGTTCCTTTTGAGTTTGTACTCCTAACTTCCATTTGGTGTGTACTGTGCCTTTAAACAAAAAATGAAGCTATCACAGATCAAAGAAACGTTCATATCTCTAGAACAATAATTGCCACTAGGAAACTGTAAATGGCAAACCATTCAACACAGATGTAATCTTTACACTGGTTGCATTCATTTGATTCTAGGCCTTAAACTGGATTTTATAAGCCACAGTAAGCCTTAATTTTTGCAGTGTTGTATAAACAGCTTTTGATTTCTCGGTCATCGTTCAAGCCATGAACACACATTGCCAGCAGCATTTTCTTCATATAGTTGTGCACTTTCATATAAGGGTAAGCAGATCTGTTTGTGTCATTTGACTCTTGAGATATTTAGAGAAATATGAAAATTTTTACAATGCAAATAGTATACAAACAATATTCAATATCTTTTTAGCTGCACTAGACAGAGGTCAAATATCAGTACAGTTATATTTGCCGTCATGCAAGTTTTAAGATGAAATCTTCTGATATTTCATATGTAGCATGGCTTTGGAATTATTAATGTAAATGTGGTCAGACAGTGTTTGACACCAAGAAGCATCAGTACAGTGTAACTGCAGAAATGTCTGGAGGCATCCCTAGGTTGTAATGAGTCATGGAAGTATAAGACTTGAAAAACACCTCTCTCATTGCCAGAACATTCTGTGTGATGCATATATTCATGCATGTCACTGGGGTCATCAGTTTGGAGGTGGTGCCTACAATTTTCTTCTTGCTTTGGGAATGTATGCAGCTTAATCAAGAAGACAGAAACTGTAATAGGTCTTTTGGCTTGAAAATGGGTTGCCATGTGCAAATCAGGACCCAAGCATACCCAGCATGTAGGAGGCAGTACCATAGGCAACAGTGTCACTGTACTACACATGGACTGCTTGACCATACGCCCAGCACATAGGGAATAGTACTGTGTACTACAACTAGACTGTACCATGATACCCCAGCACATAGGGAATAGTACTGTGTATTGCAACTAGACTATACCACGATACCCCAGAACATAAGGAATAATACTGTGTACTATAAATAGACTATAGCACAATTTCCCAGCACACAGAGACCAGGACTGTATACTGCAAATAGACTGTGTCATGATACCTCCATCTGCAGTTTACCTGTCACCTGAACATCCTCAGTTAATAAAAGCCATAATTTTTGGAACTCAGTTCAGAAAAGATTTCCTGTTCTTGATTTAGATATAGATTCATTTTTTCCATAAAACATTGTAAAAACATCTGCTTTACCTCTTTTTTTTTTCATGGATGCTCATTTTTCATACCCTAATAGGGCTGATATAGTCTGTATTTGTAGTTCTCAGTAGCATAATTGTTTTCCTTTGTATTATCTTAGCTCTTTTTTTTTTTTTTTTTTTTGGGTTAGTTTGAAAAATATAATTACCGAATCCTTCACTGTGTTTAAAGCTACATCTTACAAGCTGCAGTAATACTTGAAAGACATGATACTACTAACCTACGGATACACAGGAGCTTGGTTGCAGATCATCTTATTCAGCCTGTTATCTCTCACAATAACAAGATTAGTGCATTTGTTTGAAAGATAGCTAAATTAGTTGACATAAAAGTTTGCTTATTCTTTATCAGGGACTGTACAGAGTATTGTTTATATATTAATACCTAGATTGTTACCAAGGTCCAAATAGGAAAATTACATCTATATATTTGAAATCATCTTTTGTGCCTTGAACTGTTTACGTATTGAAGGCCCAAATGGTTAAATTTGCAGCTTAGAAAAATGTTAAGTGCTTGTAATTTGAGGTTATTAAAATTCCTGTGTTAGTGCAGAACAGATAATAGCTTCAATTTAGAGTTGCTTCTCAGAAAAAGAGAGAATGCTCTCAGTTTTACTATTACTTTACAAGTCCCTTGTGGGGGACAAATTGACAAAACAGATAACAAAAGATGATATAAGTGTAGATCGAGCTCTATACAGCTTAAGGGTTACAAAGATTCTTTTTAGACTTCATAAAGAAATTAATTGCTTTAAGAATGAATGCCAAAAGGTTTGAGACAGATGATGTAATGATTTGAAAACAATTTTTCAATTTGTCTGTTGAAAATTGCTGAGTTGCAGTATACAGTTATGATAAGATCTTCTAGAAATGGGGCAGTTCAGATGAACGGTGTTCATGAACATACATTACACCAGTAATTACTAACATAATTAACCCTGTTATAGCAGGAACTTTTGGCATGGGTACAGTGCAGAATACTTTAAAGCGCTGTTGAGGTTGTTCGGTTTTGCATGGAAATGTAAGGGATATCATCCATACTACATACCAGATACATTTGAGCATGCTTTTATATAGCTTTCTTGTATTCTTTTGAGCATATCATGCTACAATTAGCTGTGTTTGCTGCAAAGCGATTCATGCTGTACCACTCTAATTGGAAACTAGCTGCGTTCATTCCTGATAATCATTGGTGGTGATGTTTCATAGCTTCTGTCTTCTTTTACAGCTTTAAGTTTAAAATGAAGAATTTGAAGCCAAGGTCCTTAATGTGATATTTGTACCATTGTATATCTGTATACATTTATGCTTACTACACATTCATGTGAAGGCGTGTCTATGTGACCCATGTTGCTAAGCTGTAATCCATGGTCACACCTCTCAACTGTATAGATTTTCACAGAATGTCCAGATTTTTGCCTCATATTTTTAGCCTGCTCCTGATAAAATGTTTGGTTTTCTGCAAACCACTGAGGACTAAAGTCATGAAAAAATGACAGACATTTGAGTTTCTTACTTCATATTCTTTAGAAATGCATGCTAACATAAAAACTGTTATCTGGCACATTTCTAAGTTTATAAGATATAGCAGTACTTAAAATCCTTTCTTGTATTTTGGCCTTTATCCCTCCATTATTTTCTTGCATTAAGAGGTTGAGAGGTATGTCCTTGGTAGAGTCCTCCCCCTCTTGAACTGCAGTATGTGTGTTGTAAGAGGTTTTGTGTATGTTGTTCTGTTGCCCAGTTTTTGTGTTTAGTTGCATTCTTCTTGGTGTTTGTTTGTCTTCTGATGCTGAAAGGTACATATTAAGAGAGCTGTTCCTGTAGCATAAGCAGGCTGGAACATTTCAGCTGTGCCTGTCCATTATGATATTTACAGGCCTTCAAATGCTTGAGGATGGCTAAATAACATTACCCCTGGTGTCCTCTGCAGGTTACTACTACAATGCATAATGCATACACCCTTCAAAAAAAAAGATTCCAGCTAGTGACTTAGTCATCCCCAGGTGAATTTTCAGTACCTGGACCTTTAGTCAGTTCCAGACTACCAGAAGCATAGTTTGACCCTTGACCCCTTGGTCTGTGGGTTACCGTAATTATGAGAGTAACAAAACATCCAGCATTGACAAAAGCTTGTTTCTAGGTGCTGTATTGCAGCATTCACTTCCAGGGAGGCCTAGTGATTAAAATTTAGCCAGACAGTGCTGATTTTAAATAGTGCTCCCCACTTGAGGTTAATGGGATTATTCTAAGCAAGGAGGGGTAATCAAGTGCAGCATTAATAATGCCTAACACAGTGAAAAGCAATTAAAATATGATGTGAAATTAAATAGAAATACTGTGCATAAAGGTATACTTCAGAGAATATTTCACAGTAAAACAGTTCTGAGTATCATCAAGGATGCGCCATTAATCTCCTCAGCTCTAATGCATTGTTTGTAGAATTTGTCGATGTTCGCTAATTAGCTGCCTTAAGTACATGTAGGAGTCTGACTCCTTTCCTGTATTTTGTAGACACATTGCTCCAGTGTGAAATCCTGTTCTTAATGTGTTGTATTTGCACTTTACTTCCCTTCATGCCTTTTTTTAGACCACCGTGCTTCATATTAAGCATTATTATGTGTAACATTGCATCTTCACTCTTCCCTTATTGCACGACATTAACCTAGTACCTAAAGTTATACTCTACTTAAATGTTAATTACGGTACCCATCTGCAAGTAATTGGATAGATTTAAAAATTAGGACATTAGCTAGAAGAACTCGTACTGAGGACCGCAATTCAAGTGCTTAATTGCTCTATCAACAGCTGTCACCTTAATATTTACAGTTTCCTGCTGACAGCCTTTGATTTGTCATACTGTTAATTGTAGATGCTGGTTTTCATTATGGCTGCATATTCAAAAAGTCTCTCAGAATTTGTAGATAAAATATTATGAAGGGTATTCTAAGCATCAAGTCTCTGGGATTATTCCACATTCTGTTTGAGTTCCTTCAGTATCTCACCCACACCTGTGTCTCACCTCCTGTCCTTGCCCAGTTACTGAGGAAAACTTGATCCATCTTTGCAAAAGCCAGGCTAGCTCTTCCTTTCTGAAATATCTTACAGCAGATTTGCACACCTTGGAAGGAAATTCTGCAGTTAATAGCACTGTTTCTGAGTGCAGAATTTCATCATTTACACTAAAGATTTCTTATTTTATTTCTCCTACAAGTAAATTGCCAGTCAGTACTGGATTTATTTTATGCTGTAGTTATTTCCTTGAACAGTCTCTTGCATTTATATGTTTTTCATAGTATGCAGAGACTTCAGGGAAGTAATTAAAAGCTTCTTATGCAGTAAAGATTATGATGACAGGAGAGTACATTTTTTTGTGACTGAAATACTTGTATAGCTTTCCTTCTCATGTGCAAACAAATGGTAAAACACAACATATGTATTTCAACACCAAGGCATCACTAATAAGTGAATAAAAGCCTCTGTACTTTTCTTAAAAGAAAAACAATTTATTCCATAACAAAGATACGTTAAACACTTTCACCCACCGCAATGTGGGCTTCTTCACATTGTAATTTAAAACACTGAAGCTTATATTTAAAAATTGTCGCCAAACTTTTTTCCTTTAAAGCTACATACACATGCAATTCCTGCTACACTTCGTAACAGTATAACCACTTGTATATGCTCTGTATTAGCACTCTAACTCAATATATACTGAATTACTTAAAAATTACATAAAAATTACTACTTTAAATTCCATTTCTAATCATCATTGCACATTACTGTATAAATCTGTACAAAATTATACTATGATAAATGTAATAACAAAATCACTATTGAATGGGGATCACTACTAAATAAACAGTATGTACTTAGAACAGTACGAACATGTATACAAATAGTTTCAGTTGTCATGTTAGAATGTGTATTATACTAACACTTCATTTAAAATTTTCACATTCACATATATTGCCTAACATAACAATCAAATTTAATAAACATGTTTTAAATATAAGCTTCAGTGTTTTAAATTACAATGTTCTGAAGAAGCCCACAACACGGTGGGTCAAAGCACTTAACTTATCTTTGTTATGGAATAAATAGTTTTTCTTTTAAGAAAAGCACGGAGGATTTTATTCACTTATTGGTGATACCTTGGCGTTGAAATCATACGTTTGTTTCCTTCTCATGTAGCTGGTTTGAGTTTTATTTACAGGTGGTTTCATTGTGCTGTAAGTGCTTTCACAGTCCCACATATGAACACTGCATTTCTTATTTCATGAAACCCTTGCAGCTGTTCGCACTGAAAGGACTTCTCTGCTGGTGACAGGCCCACTTTATTTATTTATTTTCATTTGTTAACCAGGTAGTGTCTGACTGGGCTAGTAGCCCATTTTCAGCGGAGACCCAGGGAGAAAAGCTCCACTAGATTAACAATTTAGTTTAAAAAAACAAGTATTCAAGGAATGAGTAATTAATAAATCACAATTTACAAAATTACAATTAACAAAGATGCTAAAGAAAACTAATAGTTGTGGAAACATATTACAGAGATACTAATAACTGGATCAGTTGTATAATCGGAACTCTCAGAACAATACTCAAATCAGTTCTAGGCATAAGGAACTAGCTGTTTGAGGTGCAGGAGCATACAGAGTTGAGAAGGCATTTGGGAAGGAATTAACCATGTGAAATACGGGGCAGAGCCATTTGCTGTTGAGATATTATTTTAGGCTTTTTTTGAATGAGTAGATGTTGGAATATTTTGGATGTGCTGAGGGAGAGCATTCCAGACCTTGGCTATTTTATTGGAATAGAGTGTCATCGTGACAGATGTGAGACTGGGTAATTTTTAGCAGAAGTCTGTCAGAAGACCTAAGGGACCTGCAGTTTACCTTGGGTTGGAACAGACTTGAAGTGCAGAGTGGTTACTGGGGTTGTGTATGACTTTGTGGGCAAAAGTAAGTTGGTTTGCAGTTAACAGGTTGGGAAGTTCTAGCCAGTTGAGTTGCTGAAGAGAGGAAGAATGATGAGTTTTATGGGGATGCTTGGCTAAAAACCTAGCTATTTTGCTGTAGCAGGATTCTAGATTATTAAGGTCACTCTTGTGTAGGTTGGAGAAAATATGTGAGCAGTAGAGGAGGATAGATAGTAAGTGGGAGAGTAGTAGTAAGGGAGAGAAGGAGCGGGGGAGAGAGAAGGAGCGGGGGAGAGAGATCTCTAGAGGGGCCGCCCTTGTGAAGGGGAATAATCTGAGAAATGTTCCAGAGGCAAGGCACATAGAGTTCAGCGATAGAACAATTGATTAAGATGGATATGGGGTAGGCGATGGATGAAGCAGTTACTTTTAGGAATTCTTTGGGTAGTTGGTCTGCAGCAAGACAGCAGGGTTTTAGTTTACTTAGGAGTTTTTTTATGTACTTAGTTTGAAGGGGGTTGAAAGAGAAAGAGTTTGTGTTCTCGGTGGTGGTGGGGGACTGTGATTGGAAGGTATTGTTTGTTGTCTAGGAGGGTGGTAATAGAGTTGATAAAGTGAGAGTTGAACTGAGAGGCTAGGGGCTCAGAGGTATTACTTGTGGAGGGAGCTGGGGTGGAGGTTTACCAGGGTTAAGGAGGTAATTTATGTTTTGCCAGAACTTTTGTGAGTAGTTGAGGTACTTTTGTTGTACAGTTTGAAAGTAATTTTTTTATCATTAGTGATTTATTTCTTAGCTTGGTTTCTTAATTGCTGAAATATGGTGAAGTCAGTTTTGTTTTTGTTGGTATGATATAGTGACCAGGATTTATGTCTTTGTTTGATTAGAAACTTAGTGTCGTTAGACAGCCATGGTAATTGGCTTTTGAGCGAATTTTCCTGGTGGGGCAAAATTATTTAAGATGTCAAGGAATTTGTTATTAAAGTATTCAATGGCAAAGTGTACTTGTAGGTTTTTTAATGGAGAGCAGTCACAACGTTGAAGTAGTAGATTAAATATATCAGGGGAGAAGTTTTTCTTGCTTCGGGTGTATTTGAAGGGTATGCAAGTTTGGGTTTGAATTCTTTTTCTTACTAGGAATGTAGCGGCATCGTCACTTTGTGTAACAGGTAGGCAGCCAGCTTGGTGCCCCAGGTTAGGCTTGTTGGTTAATATCCAGTCAAGTAGTGACTGTTGTTTAGAATGTTTGTCGGTGCAGGTGGGGTAGTTAATAGTTTGGGTGAAGTTGTACAGGTTAAAGTTAGTAGGACAGTTAGAGGAGCAGAAGAGCCAGTCGAGGTTAAAGTCACCTAGGATGATAGTTTCTTGGCTGAAAGAGGGAACGAACCAAGAGAGGAAGGATTCAGTGCTGGGAAGGTTGTTACCAGGGGCAGGTAGACCGCTATAATATCAATGGCTTTGTGAGGATCAAGTTGCAGGCGTGAGACTATTATTTCTGCACTGCGGATGACTGGGGAAGTACAGTTTAATTTTTCCATTATAAGAGAGTCTTTGAACATAACTGCTACATTTAGCCACAATCTTCAATTATCCTTTTACCTGAAACAGTCCATAAAGCTGAAGTCAGCTGATCATTGTTTTGGAGTAGTGGCAGTCCATCTGTCATCTTTTCAGTTCCTGACTGCCATCATCAGGGTTAGAACTTTTTGCACCCATACAGTCAATCTGCTGTCATTCTTTTACTTTTGTATGGCTCTGCAGTTCTGACCTTCTTTATCTTATTTGTCTATGCAACAGCTGGCAAGCACGTCTATGAACCTTGTTATCTTGAACAGATACTCCGAAGGCTCAGGTAGGACTTGCATAGACCCCTCCCTGTAATTGTATACTACTTACAATCAATAATCTGTGAGGCAGCTGTGGAGAAGGACATTTTTGGGATAGTTTGGGTTCTCTAGAAGTGTTAACACTCTGTATTTGTATAGTACAAAAGTGGTTATTCATCACATTCTCTTAAGGTTGCACACTGTCAGTGGTCAAAATTGTAAGCTTCTCAGGTGAAGTGTCAAAGTACAGCCATACAGTGCAACAGTTCAGCACATACATGATCCTACTATTACAAGTGCAGATGTTCTGTCAAAGCAGGGAAATGGATAGTTTTAACTTGATGAATGCACTTTCTAGCACTGATATGCTTCTTGGTAGCATCTCAAGACAGCTCTTTTGAGGTCAAGAAGGAAGGATATGCTAAAACCTGCAGCTGTGGGGAAATGTGAAAAGCTGCAAATTGCAACTGTCTTTTCTAATAAAGTTACAACAAATAAGTTAAATGCAGAAAATTGTACAACATCTACTGTTTTTTTTTCAGCAAAAAACAGCAAAGTTGTGAAAAGTGACAAACTGTAGAGTACAATAGATTGTTTTTACCCTGTAAAAATGCAACAAAGGTAAACATACACACACGAGCTATGGGGGTTTTAATCTGCTACACCCTGCAGTTACATTATTTGGGATTTCAGCTTTTTGGTCACTGCTTTGATGGAAGCTATTTGGATTTAAAACGTTGAACCTTTGGAAAGTAAAGAATCAAGACTTCATTACCAAATGCAGAAGGGGATGTTTAAAGGTGTGTGGAAGCTGAATATTTCCCATTATTAACTCATTCTGGGAAAGCACTGAGGGGTTTTGTCTGGTATTTCAGTAGGTAAAGTGATTTCTTTGAAAATCAGCTCAATAATTTATCCACTCTTTCTTTAACAAGCCTGGTAGCAGGGAAGAAACATTTCATGGGCTTCAAATGATAATGGCACCTTGCTGCCCAGAGTCTGTGAGTTCATGTCTTTTGCAGCTGCTAAATGGTTGCAAAAGTCGGAGGAAGATTGCAGCAGCCTTTGTTTAGTAAAAGTGGCAGAATCAGCTGTCTGGTACTTTTTTTATGCCATCTGTCTGTTCAATACCTTTTATATTGCCTTTCTCATTTAAAAATATGCATGTTTGTATACTTTTCAAACTGTATTGCCTAATACCTTTTACGTGAAGAATTTTCATTATTCTGTATTAAAGCTTATCACTGGCTGCTTATTAATTTATGTAAGGATAGCTGAACACATTTAATGAATTATTACTTTTGGCATCTGACTTTTGAAGAAGGGGTTGAGTAATTGCAGCTAGCATAAATTATTAGTACTCTTGGCTAATTTTAAGAATTTGCAGTATTTGTTACCTAGGTGTGCTAGATTAGTCTGGATGATGGCAAGATGTTTCCGTAAGGGCAGGACGGGATAATAGCACTGAAAAACAGTATTGTTGGTCCCTGCTGGAAATGCTTGTATGGGTATGGCTGCATTGTAGTTTTAGCCAGGATTTTTATTGATAACATTGGTGTACTAAAAGTGAGGTGGGTGAATTCCAGGAAAGTCGGTGTTTATGACTTTGCTCTTAATCTTTTCATTGTGGCTGTATCTGGTGTGGGTCGTAGGCTAAGGCAGAAGTGTTTATTTGCCATATGCTGTTAGAGTTCAGCATATTGTATGTATATTTTCAACAGTTCAAAGGTTGTTGGTTCTGAACTCATACTAGGTACTTGTATACAGTTTCCTGTACTGATGCTGCATTGCAGCATAAGGGAATGTCACACTTATGCGTGTGCCATTTTTCAGATGAGACATTAAACTGAGATCCCATATGCCATTGGTATTAAGCTTCACAGAAGCATAATGCTTAGTAAATTATTGCCTGTTTCTTACAGCAGTCACTGAATAAGGAAAAAAGACAATAAGAAGGTAACTCGATCATGTTCAGCTTGTGTTAGTTAATCTCTAGGTTGGATTTCACTTGCACTTTGAGCATGTTTCCCCTTCGGTAAAGTTAGGCAGTGGTGTTCAAGGTGAGATGAATTTTTGATGAAGCTGCATATTTTATTAGATAAGGTTTTGGGGTGTTGATTTTTTGTTTTTTTGAGGCGGTGGCAAACAAGGGTACGCCTTAATCATGTTGTGCGAGCAGGACACCTTTCCCAATGGCTGCCGTAGTGAGAGATGAAAACAATTATAAACACAGTTTTGTAACGTAGGTTGGTGGAGATGTTCTTGAAGGTTTGCTGTCACAGTTAATCCCTCCTTTTTACATAGTAGTTGATATTGTCATTAAAAGGTCATGTTTTGATTTATTTATGAAGACTGGCAAATGTTTCAAATTATTGTTACTAAGGAAATGATTCTTTTAAGAAACCAAGTTGCCTAGACGTAGTCAGTCCTTACAAAGTTTAATGCTGATAGCTGCCAAAAAAACAATTATTTGGAAAAATCATAATCTAAAATAAACTATAACCGAATTATTTAATATTGCAAGAGAGAAAAATCATTGGAAGTGGGGTCTTAAAAAGGGGGATTTAGCAAACTGTGAAGTAATACATGGAATAATGTGGAGGAGCAGTAAAATTTCTGCGAAGGCAGGGCTTTGAGCAATCTATGTAATATTAAATTAAATAATAGTAAAGAAATCATGTATATACAACACATGAAAAGTAAAAGTCTTTGTACTGGTTTATAACTGTATCCTTGTCACTGTGTAATATATATATATATATATATATATATATATATATATATAATGTATATTTTATATATATATATATATATATATATATATATATATATAGATATATATTCCATGTGAAGTTAATATAGGCATTAAAAAAAAAAAACAGATGGGTACGTATTTCCATTGTATCCAAGGGCCAGCTTTTACTGGCCATTGTGCAGTACTGAACTCTTCATCACAAAAAATAAATATAAAAGTTGCACATGCTTTTACTTGTGCTAATTGTTTAACTGTTGAATGACTTTCTGAAAGATGACCCACATATGTCAGGCAAAAATTTTATGCTGCCAATGACCTGACCCCATTTGTGTCCTGAAATGTAGGAAAACAGACTTGTGAGGAGGCTCTTTTAATATTATCAACAAAAGCTGGCCAAGCACTTGATTATTTGAAAATGTTTCCTGCTGTTTAACAGTATTGATTTGAAGACTATTGTATTGTTCTTCCCTCTGGCAAATGTGGGTACACTGTGTTTTAATTAACAAAGACAGAACCTTATTAAAGAAATTCTTACCATTACTACTTTCAATGATGTCTAAGAGTATTATATATTTATGTTAAGTGTTTTGCAGTCTGCTGGTTAAAGAACGGATTTTAGAAAGATAATTACTAATTAACTACTTTCGATTCTCAATGCTTATTCCCTCAGTAAATGACCTGTAATCTGCCAGATGCCTGTCTAACAACATACATTTTCTTCCACAGAGAAAGAAACATTTCTGGAACCTTTTGTTCTGAGGGGCTTGCTGCCGGACAATATAGGTAGCTATTATCGTTATACAGGTTCACTCACTACACCGCCGTGCAGTGAAATTGTCGAGTGGATAGTGTTCAGTAGATCTGTCCCCATTTCCTTGCATCAGGTACGTTTTTAATATTTAGATGACATGTTTGCCTGTACTTTTCTTCTGCCTTTCCAAATTATATTTTGATGGTGATGAAGGAAATAGGTAATGGTTTATATAAAGTGCCCTGTTTGTTGAGTCAGAAAAGTGAGTGAAGCTTAGGAGTATGTCAGGGTTCAAAACCCAGTGACACTCCTCCCTCAGGAAACAAATGATCACAAGAAGTAGCGAAGCCTGTAAATGCAGTATAGTGTTTACTTACTACATAATGTTTATTTTTATGACATATGATATCAGTAACCTTTGCTGACTTAGCTCAGTCACTGCATTGATGTTTGTTCACTGGTGGTCACATGCAAGTCTTTATGCATTACTGAGTTGATTGTCTACATTAAAGACTTTAGTATGTCGATAGTTTTTGATCGTGTTTGGGAACAGGAAGTTCAGAAGGAGATTCAAAAGCTGTTTATTTGCAAGGGGGCATTGTGGGTAAGAAAAGAAGAGGTGGTTAGCTGTGATTCTCAAAGTTTGTGGGTGTTCAGTGTAAGCGGCTTGCATATGGGTTGTACATATTTAGTGGCAGTCAGTGAGCAATCAAAAAAAGAGTAAAAAAAAATAGGTAAGCTGTTGCAGACCTCAGGTAAGGCCACCCAACAGCTGCAACATACATCACAGTTGTACTTACAGTTTAAAGTGTATTTTACCAGTTAATGGCATTCTCAATCATATGCTAAGCTGTGGCGAAAGTAAGGTCCCTTAGCCTGATATCACAGTATTCCCCAGGATGACAGGTGCAACATCACACAGAGTTGTGGAATGTTTATACTAAGCTACCTTACAGCTTGGCACAGCTTATCAACCTACCTAATTAATTATTCATAAGGGCTTCTTTTGGAGCCCTCCTTTTGAACTGCTGCTTAAGGCTTATTACTCTAAACAATTAATTTATTTAAAGTATGTATTTGAATATTTTGAATAAACTATATGGTGTTAATCTGTCTTATTGGTGATTTATGATACAGCAGTATATTCAAACTGTGCTCTGAGAATATACTTGTCTGAAATATTAGTGATGTGGGCACATTTGGCAGAAGTACAGTTTGCATCTTTTTTATTTTTTTAACTTGTAAGTGGAGTAGAGCACGTGTTCAGTGAGTTTTTGTTGTTTTTCTTTAGCTGATGACTGTTACACCATAAAAGTGTGTGGTGCATTTTAAATATAGGCAGTCCCCGGGTTAAGGACGACATCCGTTTTTTAGTCTGTGCTTAAGTCAAAAAGGACAGTGCACAAACGGACTTATGTGGCTGTGTCGTGTAACACCACTTCCAGTGGTATAGTGGATATAAATGTTAACAACGAGCCGCTAGTGCTTTGGGTTCTGACAATAATGTAAATATTCAATCTTGTGGTGCTTCTAATGAAGTAATGGGTTCTCTTAAGGAGAAAATATTGCAAATGGAAAAAGAACTTTGTATTATTAAACGTTTTCTCGTAATAAGCAGTATCAATTTGCAATTTATTGAATTGCAAATTGTACCACAGGGATTCAGAATATTTAAGGAACCTATGGGTATTGATTTAATGGAGGAAACTGTTAATGATTTTAATTCATTGATTGATAATTTTGGTTTTACTTTTATGTGACTGTTGATGAAACACAATGACAGAAAACTTAGTAAGTTGTTGGCTGAAGTGGAACTTTTAAATGCGGAAATAACTCAATATTTACTTTTTTTTAAGAATGGAAAGAGTTTTATAATAAACAATTTAATTTTGTTAATAAAGTAATAGTACAACACTTTTTAGAAGAAAGGAAAAGAAAATACGTAGGGACACTAAACATTATAGGGAAAAGAATGCATATATATATGGAAATGTCTTAAGCAGATGTATGTAGAGGGGTCTATATTACGTTATCGAAGTTTTACAACTTCGAGCGCCATATAGTCAAAACCATATGTTTGAAGTTGTAAAACTTCTAAAACGTTAGAAAAAAAAATAAAAGAAGAGAACACTTAACCTGATGGTTGTAAGCAGGGGGACAAGCCTCCCTGCACCCCCACTCTTTAAATATGCCAACTCTGAGACCGCACTGCAATGAGTACAGTCCAGAAAGGGAAGATTTCCCTGTACTTCACTGTAGTGTAATCTTGGAGTCGGTATATTTAAAGAGCAGGGGGTGTGGGGGGGCATGCCCCCCTACTTACAACCGTCAGGTAACTTTTTTCTTTTTTTAACATATTCAAAGTTTTACAACTTCGAAAATATGGGCTCGACCATATGATTTTCGAAGCTGTAAAACTTCGATAAAGTAATATAGACCCATGTAGAGGATACACACAACAACCCCAGAGGATATGTTAATGATAAGAATATAGGTCACATTAAGGGGTACAAAACATATGGGAGAGAAGTAAATCAAGATTATATGCCCGGAAATTTTCGGGAAGGCAAAAACACCAATTTCAGGAGAGACAGAGGGGGGAAATACTGGGATTCCAATCAGCGGACAGGACAGAGACGAGATCAGTGAGCTCCCAACCCCCCAGGACACACCTATTGAACAACAAATTGAGATAAATTGAATAAAGTTGTTCATTGTTTTAAAAAATTTAGGATTTTTAATTATACGGCTGGTGAAGTGACTAAGGAACATTTTTCTCTGTTTTTAAAGGGGATGAAATTTGTACCCACTGTTAATTTTGATTTTGGTAGATTCTCTTATTGAAACTAAGGTATATATAAGGAAGCTTAATTTAGCTGTGCATTTTAAAGACAAGGATTGGGAAATGTCCACATCCATTCTAAAGAAAAAAAAAGCACTTACAACCGCCCCCCTTTGCATCCAACTCTTTCCACATTAGACAAGTTAATTACTGAAGGCTTATATAAAGCCCACATAGCTGTAAAAGGGAAAAAGGGGAAAGGTTTCATCCTTAGTAGGTCTGAGTGGGAACTATTTCAGAAGTTGTGTAATGACACAACTATAAGAGTAATGAAACCTGACAAAGGAGGGGGTATTGTGTTATTTGAACAAATGGATTATATTAACAAAATGTATGACATTTTGAATAACACTCAAGTATACAAATCTTTATCTCTCAATGAGATTAATATTGCTTATAGACACATTGATTCCTGGTTAGAAGAATATTTATTGGACCAAAGAATATCTTTTGACATTTATAACTACCTTAAAGTGAAGCATCCAGTGTTAGCTACTGTCTTTGGAGTACCCAAAGTTCACAAGGATGTCTCACATCCACCGTTTTGACCAATTGTTTTTGGAAGTAGGTCTAAAATTTTCACTTTCGGTGTAGTTTTCGACAACTGGTTAAAACACATTTACAATAATATCTCACACACATTAAAAGACTCATGGGATTTTTTTTTAAGTAGATTGAAACCTTTGGGACAAGAACTTAAAATTCATTACCATTGATGTGGTGGATTTATTTAACTCAGTACTAAAAGAAGAAGGGCTTGATTTATTCCGCCAATCGGTGTTGAGGTTTTCTAATCTGGACAACGATAAGATATTGATTATACTTGAGTTTATGACTGATTTTAGAAAATGTTTTTTTATTTCAAGGATGAGCATTTTAAGCAAATTAAGGGGTTTGATATGGAGGCCTCTTGTGCCTCCATTTACGCCAACTTAGTTTTAACCGATTTGGAATACAGATATTTGTTTAATAGTGCCTTTAATAAAAATTTAAACTGTATGTACATTTTTTGGATGACATTTTCATCCTGTGGAAAGGAGATAAAGGACATTGAGAAGCTTATATTATATTTGAACATTTGCCCTTATTTTAAATTCAGCCACACATATGATGCTGTTGACCTGCCTTACCTGGATTGTTGTATTTCACACACTGCAAAAGGTTTTAAATCTAATATTTATCGCAAGCCCACCTTCAGTAATTCCTGTTTGGAGTTTAGTAGCTGCCACCCTTTTACACAAAAAAAAGTATTTTGAAAGAGCAATGTATTAGGGCAGCTAAAATGACTTCTGATTACATTGAAGTACTCAAAGAACTAGATGTTGTAGGTAGAATGTTTTTGGAAAGGAGTACCCCCCAAGACTTGTAAAAGAGACCATTGATTGTATTTTGTCTCAATGGGGGACCTTATACAAACCATTATTAGTAGTTGGGCTAGGTCCTATTGTGGAAAGCAAGAATGAAGGTAATTTTACTAGAGCTATGATTTTGAAGTATTGTCCTTATTCGCCAATGATCAAAGATGTAATAGTCAAGAAATGGACATATATAACTATTTAGGGAATAGCCCAACTTTTGTATATAAAACAGGGAACAATGTAAAAGCTAACTTGGAGAATCATAGGCATAGGAGAAAAACAAGAAGTACGCAAGCTACAAGAAAATGTAGTTCTTGTAATCAATGTGGGTGCATTTATGAAAAAAGTGAAATGCAGCTGGAAATATTAATATGACTAAGGTTATATTTCAAACAGGGAATTGGAGTACAAAAAGTGTAGTTTATTTGGCTATGTGTTTGACCTGTCCGGCATATTACGTAGGGAAAACAGACAGGTCTATGAAAAATCGAATATATGAACACCTACGAAATTAGGAAGCAAAAGAGAAATAATTCCTTGTATATGCACCTATAACATAATAACACGTCACACCTTTAGATTTGCTATTTTAGAAAAGGTGCACATTAACCCTAGGGGAGGTAATGTTAAGCTTCTTTTAAAAGAAGAAGCAATTTGGCAGTTAAAATGAAATGCTTGTAGTCCCCCGGTTCTCAATGATTTTATATCCCTCAAACCAATTTTAGAGGTTAAGGCATAAAGTGACATGTTTTATATAGTATTTATTACATATTTCCATATATGTTTAACATTTTAAATACTACATTGGATATTTTGAGTGTTTTAAATGTTTTCACATGTCATGCATTAATATTAATAGCACTCAACTACAAAAAATGTTTGATCTTTGTTTATAGTTAACTCAGGGGTTATTATGTTTTTTATGGCTTTTAGAAAATTATTTTTTTAGTTGTTATTAGATTACATCACTTCTTTTTCTAACATCAGTTCCTATGGCTATAAAAAGGTTTTGAAAAGCATGTTACATTTGAATCTGATGAAGTCTTGTTAAACAAGATGAAAGCGCTTATTCTGTTTTGTTCGTGGGAATAAAGTACGTTTTACATCTTTTAAGGGAGTCATTATGGTCTAATATTCATCCAGCCCTACTTGCAGAGGTGTTCTTAGTTTGGTTGCTTTTTACTGCATTACCGCTGATTCATTTAGTATGTCAGGATTCAAAACCCAGTGACACCTCCTCCCTCAAGAAACAAATGATCACAAGAAGTAGCGAAGCCTGTAAATGCAGCATAGTGTTTACTGACTACATAATGTTTATTTTTATGATCGATGGTATCAGTAACCTTTGCTGTTTTAGCTCAGTCACTGCATTGATGTTTATTCATTGGTAGTCACATATAAGTCTTTATGCATTGCTGAGGTGGCTGTCTACATTAAAGACTTTCGTATTTCGATAGTTTTTTGATAGCGTTTGGGAACAGGAAGTTCAGAAGGAGATTCAAAAGCTGATTATCTGCAAGGGGGCATTGTGGCTAAGAAAAGAAGAGGCGGTTAGCTGTGATTCTCAAAGTCTGTGGGTGTTCATTGTTAAGCGGCTTGCATATGGGTTGTACACATTTAGTGGCTCAGTGAGCAATCAAAAAAAAAGAGTAAAAAAAATAGGTAGGCTGTTGCAGGCCTCAGGTAAGGCCATCCAACAGCTGCAACAAACATCACAGTTGTACTTACAGTTTAAAGTGCATTTTACCAGTTAATGGCATTCTCAATCATATGCTAAGCTGTGGTGAAAGTAATGTCCCTTAGCTTGATATCACAGTATTCCCAGGTTGCCAGGTGCAACATCACACAGAGTTGTGGAATGTTTATACTAAGCTACCTTACAGCTTGGCACAGCTTATCAACCTACCTAATTAATTATTCATAATGGCTTCTTTTGGAGCCCTCCTTTTGAACTGCTGCTTAAGGCTAAGGGCAGGTAAACAGCTTTTAGCAAACTAATAGTATGTCCTCCATTGTGTTTCAGTTCGTCTCACAGACTTTATTGAAATCATTAAAGGCTTGAAGTTACACAAAATATAACAGCACATTTCATAGACCCAGTGGAGCATTTAGCATACTGAGCTTTACTTGTGATACCCTGAGTAAAACAGAAAATGGCCAAACAACCCAGTAAGATTTATTACTCTATACAATTAATCTATTTAAAGTATGTATTCAAAATATTTTGAAATAAACTATATGGTCTTAATGTGTCTTATTGGTGATTTGTGTTACAGTAGTATATTCAAACTGTGCTCTGAGCATACTTGTCTGAAATATTAGTGATATGGGCACATTTGGCAGAAATACAGTTTGCATCTTTTTTTTTTTTTTTTTTAAACTTGTAAATGGAGTAGAGTACATGTTCAGTGAGTTTTTGATGTTTTTCTTTTCACCATAAAAGTGTGTGATACAGTTTAAATACAGGCAGTCCCCGGGTTAAGGACGACATCCAATTTTTAGTCTGTCCTTAAGTCAGATTTGTATGTAAGTTGAAACACGTACATATGGTCCTTATTAATTGTAACTTAGTCAAATGTTTGCCTCAGTCTAGTATTCATTTTACTTTTCTTTGTATGTAAAACACTTTAGAAACACTTCCAAGTAAAAAAAAAATCTTAAACATAATACTGTAGCTATGCTTCCTTACTTTCTGTGAGCTATGCTTCCTTACTTCATATCATCATAGCTGGTTTAAGGCATTTTGTTATTAAATGCAGTGTTTATGAGGACTTTTTCACACACACACACACGGGATCACTCACTTGCTATCACTCTTCACTCTCTGTGTCTCACACACACACAGTCACTTCCTCATTAGTACATGCATTCACTCACACATTACTCAGTCTCCTGATATCTCTCACAAACAATCACTTCCTCATTCATACATGCATTCACACACACACACACACACACACACACACACGGACAACTTTAAGGATTTTAATTTTTTTTCGTGTTATTTCCAACATTACTGCAGCCCGTTTGTATGTATGGGTTGTCCGCATGTCAGATGTCCATAACCCGGGGACTGCCTGTATACATCTGTAAATATCTAAAGGGCCACATTTGGAATTAGAGCTTGGTTCCCCATAGTGTTATTAAATGTGCTCAGTACAAACAAAGCAATAATATGTAAAAAGAAAACAAACAAAAAAAGAACATTAACACCAGAGAAAACATTGCAAACTGTATCATGAAGAAATATTTTATTACCGTTTGAACTGTTTGAACTGAACAAATGAAAAATAAAAACTGCGAGCTCTTGATTTGTGAATGTACATTGGTTACTGTAGTGGCAAGAAGTTCTTTACTTTTGAGAGAACAGAGGGGACTCACTTTGTTCCTGAATCCATTTGGCTGTACAGCACTTTTTTTAGTTAGGCAATGCAACATTTTATACTTGTGAGTTGCCTGTTTCAGCCAATCAAATTTCAAGATTTTGGCAGTCATGATACCTGCATTCTGTAACTCTTACCTTCACTTTTATTATGTAGAGCTTAACTCTTAGCGAGCCTGCAGGCAAAGAAAGAAAGAGTAGCGAACGATGTCGACATCAGGCAGAATAGTCAGTAGATAAACGGCATGAGATCACTTTCTTCTAAATCAGGTATACAGCTTCTGATGAGATCCTATGCTAACCTAAGGGAGCAAACAATGCCAAGAAATATATTTATTTATTTTTATTTAATATTTGTTTACACCGGGAAAGTCAGACAATGAGAAACGCTCCAGATGCATGTCTTTGGAAAGTGGGAGGAAACCCATGCGAATGCAGGGAGGACCTGCAGACTTTGCACAGAAAGCACCCCAGCTGAGAATCAAACTGGAGAACCTCTCGCTAACCACTGCACCACTGTGTCATTTAACTCTGAGGCACTTCACTGGCATAGAGGGTTAAAACCTTTTCCTGTGACCCCTTCAATTAGTAGTTCAGACATCTGTTGGAGGCATGGGGGGGGGGGGGCATGTTAAGATTGACAAGACAGGAGTCTGCTTTCCTTTTCCAGAAAAGAAATGCTTGGGACCATACAGGAGTTAAGGTACTAGTACTGGTAGATGCTCTTCCTTATCACTGTTGCAGTATTCCTGCTGTGGATAACTGAACATTTGGCCAGCATACAAATGCCTTTAGTCTTTTCAGGTAGCATATGTCAGACATATGTCCTACATCCATGGCATAAGGGACATAACTAATGCACAAGCTCCTAATCCTGAGAACTTTTTTGCCACCAGTCCGTACTCTACTTTTGAATCCAGTCTGCTAGATGTTTGCAGCATTGGTTCAGCTATGAGCCTTCTAGAGATAAATACCTCATTACCCCAATGGGGTAATTATCTGTAGAGGGCTCATAGCTGATAAACTGAAAACTGGATCCCTGAAGGTGCACAGTAAGGTCATAGCTGAACCAAAGTGATAAGCGTCTTGCATATTGGATTCAAAAGTAGCATTTAGACTGGTGACAAAGAGGTCCTAAGGATTAGGAGCTTCTACATCTCCTCTTTCCTATTTTTTCTTTGATTACCTTTTTAGATGTCATACAGGAAGGGAAAATGTGACCTTGGGAGACAGATTCCCTGTGAGGATAGGTACGAGAAGTGCTTTTTATATGAGTGATTTGTCAGATGTTTGTACCAAAGACTGTCTGTAGCTGTCTGTTGTCCCTTTCTATTTACTTAGAAAACCAGCATTTAAAACTTTTAGATCAGGGTACTATGGCCTTTGAATCCACCTGCCCTGACATTTAGCTGCCACTTACGAAAATAGCTAAAAAAGCATGCATTGAATCTACTGCTGTCCAGCCTCCTCTGAAGATCTGTGTAGGGTTTGATGAGGAACCTGAAGACCATCCAGTGCTATTATCAGCTCCGTTTTGTCACAGCCGAGTTACAGGCTGACTTGGGCCTGCCTAGTCACATCTCCACCAGGGCTGTGCCGACATGTGGTCCAGACGAGGAGGAGGAGCCACTGGCTGATTATATGAGAGGGGCCCTAAGGCGATCCCCCAAATTCTTGTTGGGGAGGAGGTTCCTGGTACGCTCATTGCATCTAGGCATTGGTCTGAGTCTCTTAGGTTTATTAAGACTGATGTTAACTTAAAAAAAAAAAGAAGCCGAAGACCAGAAATGGCCCCTGTAGCTAAAGATCCACATAAGGAATGGCAGGATATTACTCAGTGTTTCTACAGTGCCATTATGGCTTTAAAGCCCCCTCAAGTATCATCTGCTCCTGCCTCTGTCTCTTGGTCCTCTACTCCCCCTAAACATCATAGGGAATCTGCTTCCTATGAAGAAGAGTTGGATCTGAACTCTGGTGAGGAGTCATTAGCTTACACTACTCAAATTCATTCCCCTCTTGCCCTGGGATCTGAGGAAGAGGATTCCATTTCTCCTGATCCTTACATGGAGGAATTATCCTTTGGCGATATTGTGGTACATATAATGGAACATTTTAAATTGGATTGTTCCCAAATTTCTGACTCTCGGAAGAGGTACAATGACTTCTTACAAATTGCTTCACCCATTCCTTCTGCAGTCCCTCCAGTGTTGGATGTTCTTTTGGATTCTTTTTTTGGGAGGAGCGGGGCTTCTCAAGTCTCTGATTCTCAGCCCCCTGCTCCTAAGAAGCTCAACAGGTTCTATAAAGTCCCTGAAGCTCAAACGGTTTTGTGTGAAAGTCCTTCCTCTGAACCTGTCATGATTTTCCTGACCACTTATAAACCTTCTAAATTGCTATCATCCTCTAAGC
The DNA here is from genome assembly GCF_019279795.1 of Protopterus annectens. NCBI lineage: Eukaryota > Metazoa > Chordata > Ceratodontiformes > Protopteridae > Protopterus > Protopterus annectens. The sequence continues at coordinate 928,408,254 of NC_056739.1, forward strand.
TTTAACCTTTTGATAACAGACAGTTGTGGAATGGACCGATATGGGGGAAAACGTGCATACATTTGCTACCTTAGCTCATAGGGCTATTAACTACCAGTCCCATATGACTAGGTATGTCCTGGCTCTTCTGTCTAAGCATGGGGGCGTTCTGATTGCTATTCCTGATTTTGAGGCACAGTCTTCTGCCATTTCCATTCCATTTTAAGTTCTACTTCTCAGGTGGCCCATCATTCTGCTAAGTGCAGTTATGATGCTCCAGATTCATCCTCTAGGACAGATGCATCAGGGTCTGCGGTGAGGAGATGCTCTTGGTTACTCTTACAGGCTCTCCCTGAAGACATTAAGGCTAAATTGCTGGATTCTCCTGTAGACAGCCAGAATCATTTAGGAAAAGTTGCGCTGAACCTGAAACACATCTTTCTTTCTCCTGTTCTTAGGTTCCAAAGAGATTACCCATCTAAATCTTCTTTTGTCTGCAGTCAGCCAAGGCAGCTTCCCAGGGACAAGTGGTCCTCCAAGAATGTTTTTCCCGACAAGCCTCCTCAGGGTTCTGAGGGTTAAAAGCCTTTCTTTCCTGACAAATTTACGTCCATTTGACATTCAGTGACTTCTACCTCATGATGAGATTCCCCTTTCCCTCAGGTTGACTCTGTCCTCTCCTGTCTGGCAACAGATAACCACAGATTCTTGGGTGCTTGACATTATCCAGAATGGATATTTTATTGTTTGTATGTCCCTTCCTTCTCAGTTTTCCTTTAGTTCTTCAGGATCTTTTGGTACAGGGAATAATTTGCCCAGCCCCTCCTTCTCAGCAGGGCAGAAGCATTTATTCCAGGATGTTTCCGGTTCCCAGGAAGGAGTCCCAGAGGCCTATTCTGAATCTTTACTTTCTAAGCACCTTTCTAAAGGTGTCTTCCTTCAGGATGTTGTTTCCTGCAAATGCTTTTTCCTGTATTGCTTCCCCAAGGTTTTCTGGTGTCTCTAGATTTGAAAGATGCTTACCTTCACCTTCCTATTCACTCTCTCTTCAGGAAGTTTTTGTTTTTCTGTTTTTTAACCTCACAGTATCAGTTATCTGCTTTGCCTTTTGGGCTTTCTACAACTGTGAGAGTCTTTACCAAATGTCTAGCTCAAGCCCTGTCTTGCTTTGTCTCAGGTTAGTGGTCCACTGGTGGATTTGTCAGATTTCCATGAATCCAGGCCTGCTTTCCAGGTTCCTGTTCTCACTTAGGAACTGTACACAGGTGCTTCCAATCAGTGTTGGGAACCTTTCTTCAACAACCTCAGAGTCCAGAGACTTTGGTACCCTCAACAACGGGCAGACCATAACAGCATCAAGGAGATGAGAGTGCTGATTCTGGCTCAGCATACCTTCCATTCCATTTTATGCCTGGTCCTTTAAAGGTTTTCACAGACAAGACTGCCGTCATGTGGTACAATAACAATTAAGGGGGCAGAAAGTCTTACCTTCTTTTTAGGCTGGCTCTTTAGGCCTGAGATTTTGTGATCCATCATCAGTTCCTTCTTTGGTTGGCAGTTTACATTCTCTCAGAGCACAATCTCTTGGCAGACAGTTTGAGCAGGTTCATAGGTAGGTACTAGGATATTGGCCCTAGGGCCTATATAAGCCTAGCCAAAAAGGTTAAGGTGAGATCTTCATGAATGGGTGTTTCACAGGGAGGTGTTCTTGGACATTGTACATCAGTGAACTATTCCTCAACTAGATCTTTTTGCCTCCCCATTTAAAAGACAACTTCCCCAGTTCTGTTCCGGAGTGCCAAGTCCTCTGGCTCAGAAAGTGGACACCATATATTTTTCTTGGAAAAGGATTTTCTCTATGCCTATCCCTCCTCTTCATCTATTACCAAAAGTCCTGCACAGGGTAATGTGGGACAGAGCCAAAATCCTGTGGGTGATTCAGTTTTGGCCCAGACAGCACTGGTTCCCCCTTCTATTCCACATCCCTAGGAGTAGTCATCACAAGGTACCTCACAGGATGTATCTTCTCTCACAGGACAAGGGATTTCTTATTTGCCCTCAATTACCACTATTCAGTTGATTCTTTTTACACACCAGTTTTCTGAGGGCATGATCTAGGATTTGCAAAAGGCTAGAAAACCCACTACTAGAAAATCCTGTGCGGCTAAATGGAAGTGATTTTCTGTTTGGAGTCTCAAGCAGATCCTTTCTTATATGTTCGAGTTGTTCACTTATGGTATGGCATGTTCAATTGTTAAAGCAAATTTGTTAGCCATTTCTGTTTTCTGCCTTTGAATCCATCCTTTGCTTCTAGTTTTGAAGTCAAACAAATTTTGAAAAGCAACGTTCATGTTAGGTCCCCCAGAATGTCTATTCATCCCTGTTGGACCTTAAGTTTTGCTCTTGAGAATAACTCTGTTTATCTTTGAGCCTACCATTTCCTCTTCCTTGCAGTGCTGTACTTCGAAGACTGTACTTTTGGTTGCTCTTCTGCCAAGAGGGTCTTTTAACTTCAAACACTCATGGCAATTCATCCTTTTTTGATTTTTTAAAGGGAAAGGGTCTCTTGTTGTACAAATCCCTCCTTTATGCCCAAGGTTGTTAACGACATGTTTGAATCAGACAATTCATTTTCCTTCTCCCCCCTCCTCACAATGCTAAATGCTAGTGAAAGAATTCTTCAGACTTGAATTTGTATAGACAGCTTGATTATTACCTAGGCAAGACAAAAGATATGTGGAAATCTGAGCAACTTTTTCTTTTCATTCGAGGAAACTAGGTTTGTCAGTTTCTATGCAAAGCATCTCCTCGTGGCTATGTAAGTTCATTTCTTTTTGCTATTCCTTCCAAGGCAAGCAGCTTTACTGGTCTGTTCATGCTCATTCTACCAGGGCAGTTGCCCGTAATGATGCTTTTTTCAAGGGTCTGGATATTAGATTCATTTTGGAAGCTGTTACTTTGTCCGTCTGTACATAACTTTCCTAAGCATTACAAGTTGGATGTGATTTCTAGAGGTAGAGCAGGATTTCCCAAGGCCATTCTTCATCATGGGTTTTTGGAGAGCTCCTCCATGGCTTCCTCCGTCCTGCCAGTGGCTTTTGTATGCTCCCATTTGTGTAGAATACTGCAACAGTGAGAAGGAAGGACGTAGTACAGTTGTGTAAGATGTTACAATAATGCTAAATGCCCTTCTCACTGTTGCAGTATTTTGTCCCTCCTCCATTATCTGTTGCTCTCTTTCTGGCCGAGGGTTCTTTCCTTCTTTCTTCCCGGATGTACAAGGCTTTGCTTCTCCTGTTGGGTTGCTCTGGTTCTTCTGGGGCAGTTGTGTTCTGAGGTTTATATGCTTGCATGTCACTTATGTACCTTGCTCCGTTGATGTAAGATATACTTCTGATGTATGGCACCTTGAAGGAGTAAAGGCTTTGATATGCTGGCCGGATATTTGTCTGCCAGACATTTGGCTGTCCATGGCAGGATATCCCATTTGTAAAGAAAACTGCAACAATGAGAAGTAGAACATGTACTGTTGTAAGATTGTACACAACTGTTCTTCATACCAGTGCTGTGCTGGTACTGTTGTAAGATTGTACATAGCTGTTCTTCATACCAGTGCTGTGCTGGTAAGCCCTGTACTGCTGCAGTATGCAAGAGTGGCATTTGAGTGATATAACTCCACAGAGGTTGTAGGGCGCAGTCGTATTCGATTACATCACAAGCACATTCTTCCTTTCTGATGTCACTCCAGCACATCAGAAGAAAGGTAAATCTATAAAGGAAGTTAATCTAATCCAGTGGAACATGCGGCATTGATATGGGTAAGGATGGTGACTTTGGATCAGTGGGGATAAGAAAACTGCAGTGGATAACCATTTTCAGTTCCATTTTTAGTGTCAAGAAAAAACAAAATTCACAGCAGCTTCCACGTAAAACTTTTAATCCACAAAACGAAGCAGCTTTTCAGGCAAAACAATGTAATTAAGTGAATGGTATAAAAGTGTTAGTAGTTTAAACAGCCCACATCTGAGGAAGTGATTTTTAAAACGAAAACCTATGGTGGAGCGTTAATGTGGTGTGTTTCTGTGGAATAAAGTGAATTGAAGTGTACTGAGCAGTCCGTGGTTTTTGCACACATTTCTAAGCTTGCCCTGCTCAGGGCTTTATTGTTTTGCCTGAAAAGCTGCTCCATTTTTAGTGCCTTTTTTAGTTTATGGGACCATACATCTGCAACCACTTTTTATTTATTCTTTCTGTACTGGAAGACAAGTCTTCAGTTTGGCAAAGGCTTTTTTTTTCCCTTATGGTGGAAAAGTTCAAAGAAGGTGGTAATAAGTCATTGTTGCCTACCTAATAATTCTTTATGCTAATAACAAAGACCAAGTCCCAGGATTCAGCTGGTATCCTGAGAGTGGCTATCCTTGTTGAGGAGGATAGGTTTCAGCCGCTTGAAATCAGCTTGCTTTTCTTAGTGGAAGTGAGAAACCTGCCAATACTGGTTCAACCTCCCTGGTTAAGACTAAGATTTTTGTATGGAAACAGATGTCCTGTACTGCATCTCTTTTATGAGAGCATCTGAATGCTGCTGATGTCATTGTTCTGTATATCTATAGTGTATAACAAATACTCCCCCTCCCCCACACCCTTGTGTGATGTGGCTGATCATGGCACCTCCATTCTTTCCTTTACAAGGAGTGAATATTGATAGCCAGGTTGGGGGTAATATGCAAAAACAGGCAATCTGAAGGTTTCAGCCAAGCTAAACGGGGAGAGAATAAATAGTAAGAAAAAAGTAACAATAAACCTAAACTGACGTATTGGAGCTGCCAACTTTGCCCAGACTGGTAATGTGGTCTTCCTGTTTTAGAAGCTGCAGTTAGTATTGTAGTATAAAACTGTTTGCTATTCAGTACTGTTACTGAAAGAACAGTACATTTAGACTTTTGTGTGTAACAGGTCAAGGAGTATTGATTTTTATATCCTTTTTGATTCCTACATCAGCCATATTTCCCAGTTTAATTTTTGTCTTTGTGATTTATTTTCTACTCTGTCACTCATTTTTTTCTTATTATGATAAGAGTCCATGATACATATGCATGTTGTTCATTCATTAGCTATGGTTGCTTGCGCGCGTATGTGTGTGATAGTGCAGATCACGGAGAACAAGTTGGCATAGTTCCCTTTGTTTCTTCTTCCTGATGACTTCATGGTACAGATGGATGAAGCCCTGGCTTCAGCCCAGGAGTTCTGGGTTTGATTAACAGCCCTGGCTCCTAAGGAGATAGCTGGGGAGAATAGGGCAATGTTATGCCAGCTGGCCTGTCTTTGGGGGGGGGGGGTGATTCATTTGATGAAGCCAGTCTCAGTCAGCGTTGATCAGGGCGAGGACAGCACTCACTTTAAAAAACTGGAAACTATGATAGATATCCATGTGGTCCCACAGTCGAATCATTACACATCTCATGTTACTGCCCTGGAGTACCTTAGTCTTATGTGTGACCCTAATTTATTGAGTTAGGTCCAGGAGAATAGTCAAATATGGGGATCCAGAGATGGAGGGGGCATCAGAAGCAGCTGATGAACAGTTGCCGGAGGAGCAAAAAAAAATTATTAAAAAAAATTAGGCAGTATGGACGTGTCAGTACTGAGCACATGTTTGAAATATTCACTGCTTTCTCCCTTAGTTACCGCTTGACTCTGTGCAGTACTGATTTCTTTCCGTCTCCATTGCTTCTATTTCTTCCCTCAGCTGGGCTTTGAAGACTCCCTTCTGCATGCCCCCCTTGACTCTGTTAACATGTATTCAAAGCAGTACTGTGGTACTAATAGGCCGGCAAGTGGTAATGATTCATTAATCAATATTACTTTCCTTACCAGTTCTAGCTCTGCTATATCAGTCTTACCAGATGACAAGTCAGAATTACTCTCCAGTGTCATTTGTGTTTCCGTGAAAAGAAATAATTTTTCCCACTTAATATCTTGATTGACGGTTCTTTTATTTTCATGTCAGCTTCTGAAAAAAATAGTTCTCATCACGCTGCATTTGCATTCATATAGATGCACATGCAGATTGTAAGGGAGAAGCATTTTGATTCATCAAAATTATTGCCTGCAAACTTGGAATGAAGTCCATACATTATGAATGAAGTATCTTTACTGACTAGCAGAAGTCATTGCTTCATGAAGCAATGACTTAGAGTTTATTACATCTTAACATATCCTCTGGGTAAATGTTTTTCAAGTCCTTGGCAGAAACTCAAAGTCATATAAGCAGAGAGTCATAAGAAAAAAATACAACAGGATCCGAGTTTTTTTTTTTTTTTTTCCATAGAAGATGGGAACATAAAAGGCATACTTATATTTCATTTTTTTCAGTCATTATGCGTCATGGTCAACAGGCAGATAAACAATAAAAGAGTTGTTTAGGGAATAGTTGTAAACAGTGATTATAAATCTGTGGAGATTGAAACAATAAGCCTTCCTAAAAATGCTAAAACTACTGCTCCCCCTCTCTCTTTCAGATGTTCTTCTCTGGTGCTGGACTATTGATCTAAGCAAAGTTAAACAGGTCAGACAGATATTTTCATATGGATATATTCAGGGTTTTAAACATTAAAACAGCAAGCCTATGTCTTCATAAAACATTTTGCTAGTTGAGTATGTGAAGTTATAAAAGCAGACCATCCAAAAATTAGCTCTATTGAATATACCTTTATTGCCATAACAATACAAGGAGGAAGTGGGCCGTGGGGATTGTTTAGGCAGAATATCAGACTGAAAGTGCCTTCAGTCAGGGCGACATTATGTATGTGGAAATTTTAAATGGAAACACAATGCTAGCTTTCTGAGGGCCAAAGATATGCTTCACCAAAAATGTTAATAGGAGGTTGGCATAATGGTTAAGGTGTTTACCTTACTGACACAAGGTGCAGGGCTTGATTCTCACATGGGGTAATTTGCTAGGCTTAAAATGGCCCACAAGGAAATTTAGCCTAGTACAAACCTATGTTCAAAGTGACTTGTGCAGCAACGTGTAAACATGGTGTTATTGCAGTGAACCTTTACGTTTGTTTCAGGAAACTTAGATTTTTTTTATTTACTATTATTGTACCTTAAGTGGGGTATTCATGTAATCTGTTTTTGTGTCATTAGTTTGGCATAACTTGTAAAAGTGAAAGCTTCACTTTAAGAATAATGTTTGCCTTCTGGAAATATAAACATAAGACTGACTTAAGTAGTCTGACATGACAGTATTCAATGTTATAAAACAATAAAGCCCTCCCCCCAGGTTTGTATAATTTATCACCCATAAGTTAGAAAAGCAGCTGTCATCCCACTAGATTCTCATTTGAGACGCCTGTCCTTATTAGTGCCATTTTAAATTTGGCACTTTATTTAATTTGACTACACATATTGTTACATTAATTCCACTGTTCAAATAGTATCCAACTGCCCAGAAACTTCAGCTTAATTTTCAGTTTCCTGATTGCTGTTTCCCCATTCATTTATCCTGTGAAAGATCCTATATACCCATTTCCATTTACGTCACAGCTGTGTCGCACAAACCCCTCTGGATCCCATGGTCATTTCAGCTACCCCAACATTCTTTTTGCTTCATGCAGTTTTCTTTTTTACTAATCTGTCTTTTATTTTAAACAATGAAATCAATTACAGACTTTATAGTTTGTTTAATCATCACCACCCTCCCTGCTACAGTACCAACCCATGTTTCAAGTAAAATTAAATTGTTTAAACTAAGAAAAAATAAGGATATATATATATATATATATATATATATATATATATATATATATATATATATGGGTCTACTTCATTTCACTGAAACTCTGTTGCCTGCGCACAGTTCACTGAAAGCTCATTTCACTGAAAACTCATTTGACTGAAACTCATTTTGCTGAAAGTTATATATGGCCTGTTCCCCACTGTAGTGCTATCCTGGAGTTAATATATAAAGTAAGGGGGGTTGTGGGGGGCACAGCCCCCCACATAGTTTGGTTATATATTGTCTTCTGGAAATATTCATTGGACTTGTAATTATCCATATCTATGGTTTTAAACATTTAAAATAGGTGGGGGGGGGGGCTGTGCCCCCCCACACCCCCCCTTACTTTGTATACTAACTCTAGGATTGCACTACAGTGGGGAAAAGGCCATATATATAACTTTCAACTAAATGAGTTTCAGTCAAATGAGTTTTCAGTAAAATGAGCTTTCATTGAACTGTATACAGGCAATTGAGTTTCATTGAAATGAACTTTCAGTGATATGAAGTAGACCTATATATATATATATATATATATATATATATATATATATATATTGAAATTACATGACTGTCCTTTGTTTTTTTTTTTTTTTTGCTCTCTGTAACTTGTGTTAAATATACCGAACAGTTGTATATTTTATAACATGATTGTAAGTATAAATTCATTCATGCAACCAAAAAAAAACAATTGTGACATTTCATATACTCTCACTGCAGTAAATGGTCTGCTTAACCACAAGTCATGCAGCAATGCAATAGCTTCAGTAAAAAAAGTAAAGTTTGTAGAAATTAACTTTGCACTGTGATAAAACGTAATTGAACACTATTAATTTTGTCTGTTACTTTTATGGTATGTTATCCAAGAATTCAAATTGTGTCAGTCAGTCAAAGGAGAAAAACAAGCCAAAGGTAGAAACAGCAGTTACTAGCCATGAAATCATGCCTGACGGTGAGAGATACGAGAAACATACTTTCTCAGTAAACTGTGAAATAGGATAATGCTTGGATGGTAACAATCTCTAGAAAATTACTTTTGATTAACATTATGAATGAAGAGCAAAGGCTGGAGAGACAGACAAATTTAACTTCTAGCTTTAGAAAGAGAGTGAAAATCATTAGCAAGAAGTGCCGTTTAGCAGAACTTGAAAAGTCACAGAAAAGTAAGGACAGGTGCAGAAAGTTAATAAGCATAAATGCAGTACTGTGATGTGTAAGTATGGAAGGGAATTATGTTGTTTATGTAAAAATGTTGGAAGATTCAGCTGCAGCAAAAACAGAAACAGTTCTTCATCGGTGATAAAGTTGCAATTGAGTATTGCCTATTATGTCTGTAGGACAGGAAAACTTTCCAGCAAGGCAGTCTCCTTATCTGAACAGGGAATAACCTGGTTTAGCAAAACATGTTCCGTTTCCAAATTCATTAAATTTTTTACTCATCTCGACTCATTTAGAGGGTGGTCAAATCTTCAATCATCCTGAGTTTCTAGAAATGCAGTGTGTATACTCAGGTCTGTTTGTGACATCAGCTGCATGCAGAAAAAAGTTGTAGTTCATTATCTTTAGTTCTGTATACGCCATGGTCATCTCAGCACTATCGTCCAGTCTAACAAAGAGACAGCTGACAAAGATGCAATTGTTTAAAACATGCAAGAAAGATGGATACTGCTGCTGTCCAAGCCGCCATACACCATCCTTGAAAACTTGCCGTGTTCTGATCTTACAAAATGAAGATTCACTAGCTTTGGATTGCTGACAAGTAACTTGCATTTCTTTACTTGGGTGCTAGCTTCCCAGTATCGAGCGCATGTATATGTTGTAGTGATGCTTTTTGCTGACAAGTAACCTGCTTTTCTTTGCTTGTGTGATAGCTTCCCAGTCTCAAGTGCATGTATATTTTGTAGTGATGCTTTTCTGTAGGTGTTGATGACAGTGTGAGACTCTGCTTGGAATGCAAGCAAGAACTGAAATCTGCAATCAGGGAAATATTCAAATATAGATTATGTGCATTAGATTTAATTTTGTGGTATTAAAATGATAAATACATAACTGATCCATACTGAAAAGTGTCAGTATGATTCAGTTGGACTCTCTTTCAGGTTTGATGAGACTGGTAACCATTTGAAATATTTGGACCTGCTAGAACGAGTCCCTAAACCCAGAGACTGGCCGAAAAAACAGACTTGCATTTACTAAATCCAAGATGGCCGTTTCTCAGAATATTTTATTTTTTCTGAGGTATGGCAATTTTTGGAGTTGGTATATATAAGTATGGTGTGTGTGTGTGTGTGTGTGTGTGTGTGTGTGTGTGTGTGTGTGTGTGTGTGTGTGTGTGTGTGGGGCTTGCCCCCCACATAGGGAAGGAGTGCAAGGGGGGGGTGACCCCCCCCCCTTGCAAGACAGGAGAAGAGTGATATTAGAAATAACGCTCTTCTCATGGGTTTTTGATCTTAGCAGACATGTTAAGTATATATTTCATTTGTTTTCATACAGTAAAGTTTAGACAAGTGACTTAATATATATGAGCCATTCTTTGTGTTTGTGTTCTTGTTAAAACTCACACTTTCATAAATGTACATAAACTGTTAAGAATTTTTTCAGCTCACTGTGACATTTGTTTCTAACCAAGGTCAGTAGTAGATGCACTTAAGACCTCACACCACAAAGCAAATAATTTGCACACAACATGCTAATGTGTATTTTTTTGTTAAGTAAGCAAACTGAGGCCCCTTGTCTGACATGTCTGCTGCCTACCAGTTTAGTGTGAATGCAAGTGCCTAATATGCCTTGAGAATTATTTTTGCTGCAAGGGTAGAACCACAACAATTCCTTGTTGTTCATGTAAGAATACTACAGATTGTGTGTAGGATTCAGAAAATTGGCATTGTGTCTTGACAAGGGTTGCAGCCAAACTTCAAATCTGTAGATAAATCATAGACTGTGGTTCAAAAAGAGAGCGTGAAATACAGCTATTATGAATAATTAATGAGGGCTTCAGCAAGTAAAGTTAAACCACAAGATGATGTACCACAACCATCCTCTGAGGTATCTGTGGCCCCCAACAACGTGATATGCTAATGCCAGGCTGAGGTCATGGGTAATTTGTTAACTGTGCTGTGCTGGATGTGTACGTAACGATATACATAGCATGGTTTTTCATCGTTTTAATGGCACACCTGTAATCGGTGAGCAAAATACTACAGATACTTGTGACTTCACCATTACATTTCTGTGTAAATCGCTCATGTTCACTGAAGTTAATAAGTGCAAACTGTTTGCAGATTGGTTAACTGCTGCCTGTGCTTGTTTGAGTTGCTGCTGGACATCTTAGTTTCTGCTTTGTCACCATGTGTAAGCACAGGATTTTTATTTCCATTCTTTATCATCAGGCTGTTATCTTGACTTCCTTACTGCTTTTTTTTTTTTTTAGGTCTGTACTCTTATGTAGGGCAGGAGGTTGGCATAATGGTTAAAGTATTTATGGTATAGACACAAAATGCAGAGTTTGATTCTCACTTGGGGTAATTGGCTAGGCTTAAAATGGCCCACAAGGGCAGTTAGCGTAGTACTAATCTATGAACCTATGTGCACATACACATGTACATACATGTATGACATGGTATGGAGATTTGAGTACCCACATATGCATGCTTGGGCCCCAGAATGCATGTCTGCTGTACCTCCAGCTCATGGATGTGAATTGTATCTGTGCAGTGCACACCTTTTGGGTCTTTCTGTACTTATAAAATAGTTTGAACTGTGTTTGCAGCAAATTTCTGAAAGGGCTTTGTGCAAGTCTTTTAAAAATAGATTGATGTGTCATTTTATGTATCTTGTCTTTTCACCTGAGTAATGGTAGAGCGATTGTGCTAAAAAGGACAAGTTCGTAAGATACATTTTTATGTGTGTGTGTGTGTGTGTGTGTGTGTGTGTGTGTGTGTGTGTGTGTGTGTGCGCGCGTGCACGCACATGTGTGTGTTGGGGCTGGAGAGCAGAATTAATTTTAAATGCCTTCATTTGCAAGAGGTAACTGTTATTTATGTAATATTGACTTTCTGACTAAGGTACATGTAATAAGCACATTGAATACTTCACAGAATTTTTTTTTAATTATTTATCAGTTGTTTTGTGAGTTTTTACTTCCTGCCTCATTTGAATATGTTAGGAATGAGCAACAATTAACATCCTGTGTGTATAACTTTGTAAAAGATAAGAGACTTTAGAGTACAGTTGGAAATACTGACAGCACAATGTACATGAAATGTCACATCGCTGAACTTGTGTGCCATTTCAGTGAGTTTGCTTAAGTCAGAAATAAAACCTATAGACTAATGTAATATAATTTTAACTGCACAAATCTGACTGCAGTTAAATCAGCAGAACATTTAGTAGAATAACGAGTGCTTCCTGTAAAGGCACCAAATATTCATAAGCAGGGGGAGGGAGGTAGCAGCAAAGAGCAGAATGTCTGCTTTACAGCACTTTAATATAAAATATGTGTCTTTAAATATTTTATAAAGTCTGTTTTGAAAAAAAAATACAGAAATGAATTTGAGTACTTTGGTCTGCCTTTGCTTTAGTAAATGCTTCATATAAAAATGTATTTTCTTTTAAAAACCTACCTTTTTATTCCTATGTTAGACATTTGCAATGGTAGAAAAGGATCATTTGTTTTTGCAACCTATTTGTACAGCTAATATATTTCAGTTATTTCTGCTATACCCTTTCTCTTAGCCCACCTTACCCACCCACCTTCTTGGAGGACTCTGTACATAAGATATTACCACTTTTTAAGCCTCTTCCATTTATCCAACAATGTTTTTAATGTCTGCTTGCTTAAGCTTAAGGTATGGGAATGTTGTAAAGTGCTAGAGACAGAATAAAAGCTCAAAACGTGTGCTGACTTCTTGTGGTAGAAAACACTTTTTTGACAACAGTTGTATATCCTCAGACTCCATTATTTTATTGTATTTATTTTTATTTATTTAACATTTGTTAACCGGGAAAGTCTGACTTAGAATAAAGCCAATTTTCAGCTGAGGCCTGGGGAGAAATGCTGCAGACACGTCTGTAACTTGGGAGAAAACTGGAGCACCCGGATGAAACCCACATGAATGCAGGGAGGAGATACAGACTCCACACAGACGCGAATCGAACCGGAGAACCTCTTCCTGATAGGTGACAATGCTGCTGCTGGACCACTGTACTGTCCATTATTGAAAAAGCTGTGCACCAAGGAGAGTTTTACCAAAAGATCAAGACATTATAGTGAAAGGATTTTCATTTCCCAGTTAAGAAACAGACAATGAGAAGAGTAGGATTTTGACTGCTGAGGTATTCAACTGCAGTAGTGATTATTTCACAGGTGGTGGTGCTTGTGTGCCATAGCCACAGGAGATGGATCCGTTCTGCCATTCCTAAACAATGGTAGAGTACAGCAGGGTGCTCATGCAGCATCTGATCTCTTGAGGGGATCTCTCTTTCAGGGAACAATAGAAAAGCTTAGACCAGTCCATCAGGGTGTCTTGCACATGTTCTGTGTTTCAAAAAATGATCATGGGGATAGTTGCAGGGTACCCAGTGTGCCTAAAATTTAGTGTGATTGTTAAGGCACAACAAAGATGCTGAGCAGAATGTATGTCGCACTGCCACTGTCTCCTAGTGGGCACTGCTTTCCAGGGGCTGTGGCACACAGGTGTGCAGTGGACCAGGTTGTAGGATAGTAGACAGCAGACACAGGTTAAATTGTGCTCATGAAAAGTGCTACCTGATGCAAACTCTCAGCTATGGAGGTAATAAGGTAATATAATACAAGGTATTATTCCTATTCCATACAAGGATCAGAGCTGTGGGTCCTGTACATTGTGCAGGCTGCACACTCATGACCACATGTCCTCTGACACATTCTATCCAGGGATCTTTCATAAACTCATCAATGGTGCTCTTTTGCTTCAGTAGCAGTAAGCAGTTTAGCACATGGTGTAGTAGTCACATTGCACGTGCTGTCCCTCAGAACTGGGCATCCAGCCAATGAACCTACAGTGCTTGGCCCTCATACTTGCTTATGGTCTTCCTTAATGCAAACCTGAGCTTCCTCCGAGCTTGATTTATGTGTGTCTGTAGTGCATTTAGGACCTGTGACTTGTTGTGCATATACCTACCTACTTATATGACAAGGTGAGTGAGGCACACATCCACACT
>NC_056739.1:928729713-928932213 GCF_019279795.1 Protopterus annectens
TAGTAAGCATTTAATCATTCTATTACCCACAGTATTTCTTCAGCATTAATAACCATGATCCTACATCACCCTATTACACTAACACTTCTAATATTAATCACACATCCTACCTTGTATCATAACATCCTAACTGAATCGACACCCTATCATGTTACCACTGCCATTCACACTGTAAAACTACATCATTCAGACACCTCATCAACCCTTTTATCTTACATATACCTACCTATCACCATACCCTACTACCTACCCTACCTTCCCATCACTCCACAGGCTATCCACACAATATGATAAGTACATAACTAAACTAAAAAAAAAAATACATAGTACATGTAGCAGCCAGACTGTGTCTTAGTGGAGGTATACAACCTAATCATGGCCCATCAAACTCTAATATCAACATATCTAATCAACACCCTCCTCATACCATACTCCAACCCCCAGAGTAGCTACTAACCTGCTAGTAATAAACATTAATGCAAGAAGCATATCAAAGAAAATCCATGATATTCACGCCAGTCTCTCCCTGTACTCTCCAGACTTAGTACTTCTAAGTCAAACATGGCTAAAACCCAACATCTCTAATAATCAAATTCTGGCACCAGGCTACAATATACTGTTCATTAACCGAAAAAATAAAAAAGGAGGTGGTGTTGCTATATTATTTATAAATCATCTTAATGTTAAAACATTGGATATATCTACCCCCCACCTTTGGTAAGGCTGAAACTGTCCTTACAAGGCTAAAATTTAATCCCAGAAAATGTATCAATATAATCAGATGTTACTTCCCACCCGGCAGCAACTTACCCACCCTTGAGAACCTACTTGACTGGGGCTCAGAATCAGTTCCACATGAAAGCAGTATCTTATGGGAGTTCAACATAGACTGGCTAACTTGTAATTCCGCTAATCCCACTAACCATATCAGCCCCCATGGATTCTCCCAAGTCATCCACTCCCCAACAAGAACTAATAAAGCAACTAAGAGCCAGTCAGTCCTCGACTGGATCATGACTAACAGGCCAGACCAGATCTGTCATGCCATCCCAGACAGCCTGAGTGACCACCTCCCAACATTTGTAATAAGACATAGTACATGTCTAGAGAAACCCACCACTTACCAGCTAATAAGAAATAATAAAAAAAAAAAGTCATCCCGTAACTTCATTTCAACTTTAAAGGTATATAGCTGGAATCCTGTCAAGCTTCTCAAACTCGATTAAGCTGTTATGTACTTCATCTCCACCTTCTTAGACATTTTAAGGTCCCATGCTACTCCCAGAACCATTAGAATTAAATCCAACTTTTCACCCTTGGCTGAGCAAAGAGACCAGATCTCTGCTTAAAACCAGAGCAAAGCGTGGACTCATTGGCACAAAACTGGATCACATGTTGGCAAGCAAACATGCGTAGATCTTGGAAACAAAAAAAAGAAAATGATCAGATTAGGCAAAACTAACTGGTACCGCAATGTACAAATTAAGCATTAAAATGCCCCTAAAAGGTTTTGGACAGCTACCTAGTACCCCTTCTCCAGCCACTACTGATACTTCAGAAATTACAGCCCCCCCAAATTCAATAAATATTTTACCGAATCCATTCTAGTCCTGTCTAAATCTTAGATCTCTCCCTCCACCAGTGAACCACTCAGATTTCCTAGTAATAAAAACGGGTTTACCTTTCAACCTTTCTCTATTAATACTATCAGAAAACGTAAGCCCACTGCATTAGCCACAGATAAACTTCCAGCCAAATTTCTGAAAATTGCTGCTGATGCATTTGCATATCCAGTTGCCATTCTTATGAACTGCTCCATATCTGAACATGATGTCCCCGAGATATGGAAAATTTCTCACATTATTCCACTCCATAAAGGGGGTAACTGTAAAGAACTAACCAACTGTTGGCCTATTGCTATACTTTCACCCCTTTCCAAAATCTTAGAGAGGTGTATACACACACAAATCATGGACTACGTAAACACTCATAGGGCTACTACAGCTCTTATGTCATTCACTCACACAGTAAATCACCATAGAAACAAATTCTTATCCGCTACCTTTTTTGATGTTTCGAAGGCCTTTGACGTGGTCAGTCACTCTAAGCTTATTAAAGTTCTTTCAGAACTAAAGCTTAGCAATCCATCCATTGGCTGGTTCCAGAGTTATTTAACAGGCCAACAGCAAACCGTTCCGTGGCGGTAAGAACTCTCTCCCCTATTGCAAGTCACACTAGGAGTCCCCCAAGGCTTCCCACTTGGACCCCTACTGTTCTCGGTCTTCATGAACAACCCTCATACCTCCACACGAATATGTGCTTCCTCTTCCCTCCAAGAACTACAGCTGCAAACCCAAGCCTCCTTTCTCTCTGAAGCTTGGCTTGCCAACTCATAACTAATACCGAATCCCAATAAAACAAAACTCATGATCATTCTCCACACACAACATACATCCTCCAATCTCACATTTAACATAATTTCCAGTAATAAAACAACTGTCTCACCTGTCACTCTCACCAAACTACTGGGAGTTGAGATTGACTGCTGCATAAAGTTCGATATACATATCTCCCTTAACATAAAAATTGGGTGTTCTCTACAGAAATAAACAGTTTCTCACGAAAATACCAATGTCCCTGTAGCACGTACACATCACATCTCATCTCATCTCTATACTTCTGTATGCCTCCCCACTCCTCACCAGTCTTAGCAAATCAGATATAACAAAACTTGATGTCTGCTACAATAAAATTGCTAGGTGTACACTGAAACCGCATATAGATCACACCACTGCTTAGCCCTTAAACAGCTTAACTGGCTTGAACTTCCTCATCTTGTCGTTTACAACCAACTCATACTAGCCCACAAGATTTTGTACCACCCTGAAAATCTTGGCACTACAAAATTTTTTTCATCCCTACTCTAGTAATAGGGTCCTCCACCCCTGTAAGAAATTCCTCCTAGAAATAACTAATACCAGCAACAGCCAGGGCATTCCTCAATTCAAATGTTATTGCTAAAAAATGGAATGCAGTACCCACTGACATCTCAGCCACACCCTCCCTGTCACAATTTAAAAAAGCTCTAAAAAGACACTTGAATGATTCATGGCTCTGTAATTGTGTCAGTCCAGCTAATCTAAAAACCCTCCCCTTGTCCACATTCTACTTTATAGGTTAGTACTAGGCTAACTGCTCTTGTGAGCCATTTTAAGCCTAGCCAATTATCCCCTGTGAGATTCAAACCCTGTAACTTCTGTTTGCAAGGCAAACACCTTAACCATTAGGCCACCATCCGAAGTCAATACATCCAGACATCTGACAGTTCCTTCTCTAATTCTTCTTACATAGGAACTGCTTTACATCTCTCTAACAGTTATTTATGTTGTTACCTCCTCACCAGACTAGTATTTGTTCTTTTTTTCTCTTCATTACCACAATGCTCCTTTGTAAAACAAAGTTTATGTACATAATTTGATATACTTCAACATAAAATAATACTGCAATACTTTAAGTACATTATTTGATTTATGTCAACACTATGTTTAGCATTTTATTATTGTGCAATGTAAAATGTCTTTTTTACTTCATTTATATAATTTGATTTACTTCAACACTATGTTACCTGTATTTTACTGTGATATTTAAAATGTCTTTTATTGTACTGCGTATGTATGTATGTGGTGCTTTTCTCCCTGGGCCTCCACTGAAAAAGGACATGTGTCTAGACGGACATTCCCAGTAACCAAATGTTAAATAAATAAATAAAATCATGCCTACTGAATCCGGTGGATTTCTTTGAGGAAGTCGCTAAGGTCATAGATGAGGTTAAAATAGTACATGCATCCTGCCTCAGCTTGGCAAAGACCTTTAACACAATTCCTCACTCAGGTGTTATAAATAAATTTACAAAGCTGGGCATAAATCCCTACATCAGCAGATGGCTAGCCAGTTTGCTTACAGACAGGATGCTTGGTTAAACTGAGTGACTCCAGATCAAGCAAAAGGCCAGTAACTAGTGTGTGCAGCAGAGCTCAGTCTTGGACACTCCTGTTTGGAATATCCTTCACTGAAGTCGAGGCTAATGTGAAAGGCCTCTGAATGACAAAG
Source organism: Protopterus annectens (assembly GCF_019279795.1). NCBI lineage: Eukaryota > Metazoa > Chordata > Ceratodontiformes > Protopteridae > Protopterus > Protopterus annectens. The sequence continues at coordinate 928,733,824 of NC_056739.1, forward strand.
TTAGCCAATGACTGCAAGCTAGGGCCAATCAGTGAATCCCCCAATGATGTAAATATCATTCAAGAGGGTTTAGATCAGACAGATGATTGGTGCCAGAACCATGGCCTAAAACTAAATATGAAAAAATGCATTATCATAGCCTTTGGAAGTCAAACACCCCAGCAAATTACATCAGCACTAGCACACCCCTAACAGTAGGTTCAGAAGTGAGAGATCTAGGTACACAGAAAGTAGCCTGAATTTTGACCTCCATGTGTCCACAGTGGTGAGGAAGACCTTCAGTGTGGCACAGCTTATAAGTAAAGTTATGACATCCAGATCCAGGGAAATTATAGTCCCCCTGTACTCAACCCTCATTAGACCAATAATGAGCACAGTGTGCCATTTGGTATGTACTTGACTAGGCACCTACAGCAGCTGAAGTGGCCTCAGAGGTTCATCACAAAGAAAATACAGGGTGTACCCAACATGTCTTATGCAGATAGACTAAAAGCCTTATCCCTTTACTCTGTCTCCTACCAATTATTAAGGTGTAACCTGTGCCTGACCTACAAGGCAGTCACATGTCCAGCCCTGATGGAGCTGCTACACATCCACAAGTCAAACAACACAGGGGTCACCCAGACTAGGGAGCTAAACTTAGTAAGTCAAACAAAACATGCTGGAGAGAGACTTGTGTCTGAGATTGCCCTTTCTTTGAAACAGACTTCTTTTTCCTATTAAGCAGAGCCCTTCCCTAGCCCTCTTCAAATGCAGTTTGAATCAATGGATGGGGAATCGCAAATTCATATCTGGGGTGGTGCCTGTGTACCTTATGGATAGGGGCAACCTGTACTGTACTCAAGGCATAGGCACAAACCCATGCCATCTTCTTGCCCCTAGGGTCTGTATATTGGGTAAAATTGTGTTATATTGGCTAAATTTTGTAAGGGCTCTTAAACCATTAGGCTAGTAATCTCCTGTGGACCCGTGAACCAAAAATTTAAATCAGAAACATTTCTTTCTGCTGAACTTACTAGTGAGAAGAGGATTTGGTTAAACCCTAACACCATTCCTCTTGTGGTTATTTGCATACTGTGTATTCTCCCTGAAATGTATTTACTCCCACCCACGTGGCTCATAAAGGCTCCTAAAGAGTTTGATTGTACCATCCTACGGTTTTCATCTGGATCTGGTGAGTGCCAACAAATTCATTGTTAATTTTCTCAGTGGACTAGATCACCTCCTTCCCCAGAGATTGCTGAGACATTAGCCGCTTGTGCCCATTCATGGTCAGTGGCTTCTCTAGTACATTGATTTCCATTTGCTCCTGATTCATTTGGGATGTGGTAACATGGCTTGATTCCTCTATGTCATGGACTTCTTGATGAAGTCCACGTACGTTGCATCTGCTGACTGTTCTGCAGATGAATAGCTTGTTCTGGCCATGAATTAATGTTGACTGTTGTGATAGATATACTTATCCTTTCAAGAAGTAAATAGCCTTTCCATAGGATTCTTTCCCTGTGATTGCTGCCAATCTGACAAGCTGGAAGTTCCTCCATGTTTCTCGAGGTCATAATTTATTAGGTTCATAGTCATTACTAGTCATGTGGTTCAGGAGACCATTGAGGAGCCTGGCTAATTTCCTAGTTGCTGCAAAACACCGTCTGGTTAAGTGTCTTGATTAAGGTTATATAGTACCCAAATGGAGACTGAGGGAATCAAACTCTGGTCCACAGGGACAGCTCGTTAAAAGCTCAAAGCCTTAGTCCTGTGGACTAATTGCCAGACTGGTCCTTAGAGTGTCTGCCATCATACGTGGACTTGCATAACATGCAGGGAGCTGCTTTTTCAGAGGATCAAATCTCCAATAACCCTGTTGTAGGCTGTGCTGTCCCCTGCACACATAAAATTGACTTTGACATTACAGACAGGGGTTAAAAGTATTCAATTTTCCTGAAGTTCTACTGTATCAGAACTGTTGTATGTTGAATGTTGATAAAGAGGGATGCAGCTGCAGGGGGGCTTGCACACTGCAAAAATGTTATGCTCCTTTTATGCTTTATCCTGTAAGTGTTCATTTTGATGATGCTATTCTAAACATTAGATTGTTGGGTAGGGACTTGGTGTTACTTCATTAAGAAGTGTTTGATGAAGTGATGAGCCTTAACAGACTGAGTCGGAGTAAGTTCTGGTATACCTGATTTCTTATGTCCTCCATGCACACCTTGCATCTTGCCATCTTCCAAATCCTCGGGCACTTTTGCAGTTCCCAGTCATTTCTTGAAGCTCTCCTTCAGGTTATGAGCTAGAACAGTGGTGAGATTCCTGATGACCTGTTCTTGGGGCATATTTGGTCCTTTTACTTTATCTTCCATTTGCGCAACTGGTTCCTCTCCTCCTTCACCCCTACATCCCCCATTTCTACACTATATAGCTGAAGCCCGTCATAGTCCAAGGCCTCAGTCACCACCCACTCCTCTGTATCCTGGTGCTTGCCATATCCCAGCCTGCTTTTCATTCTAACAGATTATTTATTCTTCCCTCAGTCCCTCATCCTCCTCCCTTGTTATGCATGGGGAATTCTAACAGATTCTTTATTCTCCCCTCAGTCCCTTATCCTCCTCCCTTGTTGTGCATGGGGAATTCTAACAGATTCTTTATTGTCCCCTCAGTCCCTCATCCACCTCCCTTGTTGTGCATGAGCCTCAGTCCCTCATCCTCCTCCCTTGTTGTGCATGGGGAATTCTAACAGATTCTTTATTGTCCCCTCAGTCCCCCATCCTCCTCCCTTGTTGTGCATGGGCCTCAGTCCCTCATCCTCCTCCCTTGTTGTGCATGGGGAATTCTAACAGATTCTTTGTCCCCTCAGTCCCTCATCCTCCTCCCTTGTTGTGTATGGGCCTCAGTCCCTCATCCTCCTCCCTTGTTGTGCATGGGGAATTCTAACAGATTCTTTATTGTCCCCTCAGTCCCTCATCCTCCGCCCTTGTTGTGCATGGGCCTCAGTCCCTCATCCTCCTCCCTTGTTGTGCATGGGGAATTCTAACAGATTCTTTATTGTCCCCTCTGTCCCTCATCCTCCTCCCTTGTTGTGCATGGGGAATTCTAACAGATTCTTTATTGTCCCCTCAGTCCCTCATCCTCCTCCCTTGTTGTGCATGGGGAGCTTGCTGCGTTCTCTCCTTTCTCTATTGAAATCCTAGGTTGCTTACCGTAGGTTGACATTTATTGACCAATTATTTCCTTCATGGTAGGTGTTCCTTTTCCAATTCCTCTCTGACTTTGCAATTGATGCCCTTTTACTCAGATTGCTCTTGCCGACTTTCATTCTCGCTCTGTTGTTATTAAACACCTTGTAGTCTGTCATTTGCACATGTCACGCCTCCTGTCAGTGTCTCATGTTTCATATCTGCATTCCCCTTCAGCATCACTGCTTGCACTTCTCCTGTCCTTGTCAGATTCCTTGCATTTATACAATTAGTAACACACTAATCATGATTTAATTCAAACAAATTTATCTCCTGTATTCTGTGTCTTTCTCTCTCTCTCTCTCACTCTCTACTTACTCCCTGAAAAAAAACTTCTATGACATCCCAGCCCCCAAACTTTTTTTTTTTTCTCCAAGAGATACATTTGCATAGACTTGCTTTTAAAGGACGGTTTTTGACACTATGTACCTTTCTGGGTTAAGACAAGGTCTTTTGCTGCTGTAGTAGTGAGCTGCCCGCCAGGCCTCCCCACTTATCACCCTAGTCCTAAGCTTTTTTTTTTTCTGTTTTTCAGTAAAGAATCAATTATGGTCCCTAATCATCACCTATTTTTTTTTTTTTTGGCATGCAGGCAACTGACAGAGATGATGCTTCTGAGACTATACATCCTTCTTTCCTGGCATCTGTGTATTATCTGTTTGTCCCTACTTGCTGCACTGTCACTTGTCAACTTTGACAGGTCATTTATGCCTTCAGGTGCCGCAACATGCATCTACCACTCCCTCCCATGTCTGTTAGAGGCAAAGCCTGAGACCAGTTTTATTGTTGGCTGATTTCTGCTTACTGCCTTATCATGACTCTTAATCTCTTTGGTGACTGAGACACCAGTTATACCCCTCTCTCTACAATGGCCAATTGTTTTGCTTTCTTTCCTACCCTGGAACCTTTTTCTTCCCATTTGCATCACCATGACCACTGACTGGCCCTTGGTGGTTACCACTCTCCATTGTTTATTCCTCCATGCATTTTCTGCTACTTTCATCTGTTACCATAGGTGCTTTTTATTCCCTCATTTTCCAGTTTCTGCTGCTCTCTTCTCCAGCAGTTAACCCCTGCTGTGCTCTTTCCACTTGGAGGACATTGCTTCCTTCTCCCTTTCTACCTCTGTCCTGTGTTACTGCCTGTGGCTGAGTGCCCTTCCACATCCATGTTGAGTTCCATCTGCTGTTGCCTCCTGCATGGACCTGCTCTATTTTGGTCTGTCCTTCTCATCACCACTCTCATCCCCTGTCCATTCAACTTGACTTCCTTCCCCTTGCATCTCCTCCCAGGCTGTCTCTCCAGCAGTCTTCATTCTGCTCCTTGTGTTCTGTCCATTTCGTGTGGTTCTGCTTCCCTCCACTTCCGATCTAGCTGCTTCTCCATTTATGTGCAATCCCCTTTCTGGCTGTTCCGTTGCCCTTGCATGCTGTGATTGTCACCATTTTATCTTCCATTCCCTGTTATTCCCTCTTGTTGCATTCTGCTCTGTATTTCTGTACCTGACTCGGTCACTCACTCTCCACATCTGGCCGTGATTATACTCTCATTTTCCTGCCAACCTTATGTCATTTGTCCACCCCAAGGCTTCCTGTGTCCAGCGCTAGGTACATTACCCTTCTCTTTTCCTCCCTGTCTGCCATGTTGCTCTTCTCCCATTATCCTGTCCCCCTGGTGCTTCTTATCTAGTGTTGTTTGTCTGGTCAAGATAAACCAGACGAACGTTTGCGGGTTCAGTTCACACAGCTTTATTGCATGCAAACACATGAGAAACGAGGCTTTGTAACTTAAATAAACTTATAAACAGACTGACTACCACACTCGGATGTTAACACTCTGGCTGTTCTCCCAAAATGGCACTGCTGCCTGCATGTGCTCGCTATTTATATGCACGTGCTTACAGCTGGAAATGCTTCTTAAAGTACATACACACGCTCTGATCTACCTCTTGTCCACACTATCCCTATCTCTCTGCCCAAGCCTTGATTCTTCTTTCTTTTCCTTTTGTTTTTTATGTATTCGCACTTGTATAGATGTTTCAAGTACTTTTCACTGATCTACTTTTCAAATTCCAAACAAGTTAACAGGATGTTAAGTAGCAAGCAAGCAAGCTGTCCACTGGTATAGTGGGAGAAAGCCCTGACTATGACCAAGGTGAGCAGATTCGAGTGTCTAGTGTAGGTGATGCAGGGATTATGATCTACCAGTGCTAATGTCACAATTCCTTGAAGGAGGTGCAACACCCTAGGACAGAGGTTCAGCCACCAGGCTGCATATATTATAGCTCATCTCTGGTAAATAGGAGTAGGGAAATATGTACTTTCGGGATGGGTATAGTGGTAACATCCCTTACCCAGCAGGTGCGTTAAGGCTGATAACAAATGCCTTCATTACCAGGATGTTGGTGAGGGCACAAGTGTTCATGTCTGAATGACAGCTTTCTTCAAACAGCGGTAACCCACCCCACCCATGCTGGATACCCTGTGAATAAACGAGCTCTAGTTTGATCAGGTGAGACTTGTTGATTAGCAGGCATTGGGGGGGGGGGTCAAAAAGGCCCTAGAAGAAATAAGTAGCAAGTAAGCAGATGTTCTTCGAGTTTCACTGTTGCAGTCATCACACTTGGGTTATCTGCCTGCGGGTAGCCCTCACTCAGCCCGAATACCAGAGTTTTGGGATTTCTGTGTTGGATGCTGTTGGTTCTTCCATGACGTCAAGGTTGTCAGGAGTATAAAACAGGCAGCTGGTGCCATTACACCAGTATTTTTTGCCGAGAAGGAGCCCGAAGTAGAAGCAGTTCACAAGTGGTGGTTGGCCGCTACCTGAATTTTTTTTTTTTTCGAGTTTCAAATCTGAAGTCTTCTAAAGCTAAGTACCCCATTGGGAATTCTTTTTTTCTTGCTCTAACCAATGTCAGAAAAAGTTAACAATTGTCTTGCCTGTGGAAAGCAAATACCTCGCAGAGATTTTCATTCTTACTGTGTCACCTGTTTAGGCCCAGAACACGATGTCCCTTGCTGTCAGTTTTTTGCCTTGTTTAATGCCCAAACCATTCATCGTCAGTCTATTTTTGTCGCTAAATTCTTTCGCTCTCATTCTCCGTATTCTGAAATGGCTTTGATAAGCCATCCAACTACCGAGCTTCCAAAAAAGCATAAAGATAAAGACAGAGACAGACCGCATAGATCCAAAACTGCCGACTATGCTTCCGTTAGGCTAGTCACCAGTCTACCGGTATGCAGTGAGGTGCCTTTGCAGCCCCTGATGCCCGCTTCTACAGATTCTTAGGCCTCTGCTGAGACCTATTTGGAGTCCGGTATACCGCGAGATGCTTCTTTGACTATGGAAGCTGCAGATGTCTCGACCTTGGATGGGTCCAGAGCAACTGTGCAGGCACCGGCTTCTGAGGGTGTATTCCGACCTACCAATGTTCGCATTAAACCGACAACTTTGTTTTTAGTTAAAACTACTGAGTTTCTCAGGCCCAGAGTGTGCACTATGCCTAGAAAACCAACGACCAAAGCGCCTGCTCAAGCTCCAATGCCACAAAAACAAATTCTTAGAATGGCTGAAGACCTTATCACCCTAATTAGGGGAAGCCAGCCTTCCCCTGCTAAGAGACAAAGAACTGAGTTTCTTTCTGATTCTACAGACCAAGAGGCCGATGACTCTGACCCTTCTGATTAACAGGACATACCCTTATCAACCTTTGAGGATTCAGATGCAGAGGAATCTATTCTCTCTTCCTCCCCTCTAGAGGCTTTTTCTTTTGGTGAAACCTTGCATACTTTAAGAGCGCATTTCCACTGGGAATGCCAGGACTATCCTCAGTCCAAAAAGAGACTCAGAGAATTTTTAGAGTTGCCTCAGCACAGGCCTCTAGCTATACCCCCTATCCTGGATGTTGTAGATAATGTCTTCATGGAATCCAGTCTTACTCCAGACACTTTACCACTGGCCCCTAGAAAACCTGACAGGTACTACAGGGTACCTGATTCTCACAAATTTCTTTAAGAATCCTACTGCGGATCCAGAGACCTTTTCCCAGGGATCTAAAGGGATTAAGGCTACTGCAGCCAAAAACCCTACTCCTTCAGAAAGGGATTCCAGAGCTTTAGACAGATGGGGTAAGAAGGTATATATTTCTGCAACTCTTGCCATCAGGGCATTGAATTGCCAGATTCACATGTTGAAGTACCAGCAACATATTATGAAACAAATTAAACAAAAAATGGTGTTATCTCTAGATTGTGCAGAAAATAAAGATTTACAAGAGTTAATGCATTCTGCAAACCAAGTTTGTAAGCATACTTTGCAGTGTGGATTTGATGACCTTAGAAGCATCTTGCAGGGCTGCAGTCACTGGGTCTGTACTGAGAAGGCATGCTTGGCTGAAGGAACAAACCTCGCCAGACCATGTCAAATCAAAATTACTAGACGCTCCTTTAAATCAGGACTGTTTGTTTGGCACCAAAGCAGAAGAGGCTCTTAAAAAGATGGAAGAAAAAGCTAAATCTACACAAACTGTTAAAGAATTCTTACAAGTGCAGCTACCTGGATTCAGTAGGCATTGGCCTTGTAAAAACTGGTCCGTTCCAGCCCCTTTCAGGCCTTCTCAGTCCAAACCCAGGGGAACCAGACCACCAAGACTACAGTCTCAGGGTATGCAGAGATCTAAACAATGGAGTGCTCCCACCTCAAAAACAGGGAGTGGCAAGACACCCCCTTATGGAAAAAGTTCACAATGACTTTTCAATTATCCTTCCCAGCCCTGCCCAACTATTTGCACCCCTATGGGAACAACTTGCCCTTCATGCCAAAAACTGGATGTCCATTACTCAGGACCGATGAGTTCTAAACATTGTATCCCAGGGGAACAGATTCTACTTCCATTCCCTACCAACCCCAAGCGGGTTTCCAGACCTTCCTCCAAACCAGTGAGCAGAGGCTCAAAAGCAAGTAAATTCCCTACTCAATATCAGGGCCATTCAACCTGTCCCAGTAGAACAAAGGGGACAGGGTTTCTACTCCAGACTGTTCCTGGTGCCCAGAAAAGAAGGCTCTTGATGCCCAGTCCTGGATCTGTCAATTCCCAACACTTTTCTGGTGGTCCCAAAATTCAAAATGCTTACCCTGCAACAGCTTATCCCTTTGCTAGCCAAGGATGCCTGGTTAGTCACCCTAGACTTAAAAGAAGCTTATCTGCACATCCCCATAAGGGAGTCTTGCAAGAAGTATCTACACTTCAGTTCTCTGCACTTCTCTTTGGCTTATATACTGCGCCCAGAGTATTCACCAATTGCCTGGCTCTAGCCATTGCATGCTGCAGGCAGAGAAATATCCAAATTTTCCCATACTTGGATGATTGCCTGATTCAGGCAGACAGTCAGGAATTGCTACTTCAGCACCTGGCATTTGTAAAAAGACTCCTATCTTCATTGGGGTACACCATCAATGAAGAGAAATCACAATTGGTGCCCAGTCAAAAAGTTGTATTCCTGGGAGCAAGTTTGAACACAACTTCCCATATGGCATTTCTCACTCCAGAAAAAAAGGTCCATTTGAGCAACTACTTCAAACAAATTGCCACCAAAACCCAGCTGGGTTCCATGGCCTCATGCATTCTTCTAATTCCATATGCAAGACTGCATATGAGGAAGCTTCAGTGATACAAAAAGTCTTTGGTGCCAACATTCTCAGGACCTGGAAACAGTCATTCTTATCATACCTTGTCTAAGGGCAGAGTTCCTTTGGTGGGCAGAAGCATGCAACCGCAACAAGGGACTACCTTTCACTCAACCCCTCGCTGCCCAAATCCTGACTACAGACGCATCAGACTATGCATGGGGGGCTTACGTGGCAGGCAAATGCATTCAGGGCAAGTGGAGCCCAGGACAAATTCTCCTGCACATCAATCAGAAAGAGATGTTAGCTGTACAGTATGCTCTGACAGCCTTCAAATGCATAATCCATCCAGGACAGCTGCTGATAAAAACAGACACCACCACAGTTATGTGGTACTTAAACAAGCAGGGGGTAACCCATTCTTACCCACTTTGCAGGTTAGCCATGCCCCTGTGGAACACAGCCTTGAGCAACCAAGTGCATCTACAAGCTCAGTTCCTGCCAGGCAAACAGAATTCACTGGCAGATGACTTAAGCAGAAATCTCCTGGACCCACACGAGTGGAAATTGGAGCCCAACACCTTCAACCTTCTGTTCCAGAGGTGGGGAACACCGGAGGTGGACCTCTTTGCCTCCCCCAAGAGCCACCAGTTGAGCAAATTTTGCAAGAGGAACCCTCACAGCAGGGCCTGCAAGATGGATGCCTTATCCTTTAAATGGGAAAACCTCTCAGTTTATGCCTTTCCCCCTCTGTCCCTCCTCTCAAAGGTACTTCTCAAGATCAGACAGGACAGCCTAAGGGCAATTCATATTGCCGCAGACTAGCCACGCCAGCACTGGTACACCCACTGTTAAGCAGTCTGACAACAGTGCCACCCTGGCACCATCATCAGACATCTTCCCTGCTGTCTCAGCAGGAGGGACAGATTTTGCATCCACAGCTGCAAACCCAAAACCTTGCAGCCTGGCTTATCTTATGAATACTCCATCAGCAACCCTCAGCAAACAGGTGCTGGATGTCATTCTTGAGGCCAGAAGGTCTAGTACTGGGAAATCCTATGCTGAAAAGTGGAAAAGATATTGTTCTTGGAATCAGTCTCAAGGAAAGGGCACAGCTTGCCCTCCTTATCTCAAATCCTTGATTACCTAGCAGAGCTACTCCACAGAGGCCCATCCTTCTCCTCCATTAAGATTCATGCCTCTGCCATCTCAGCTCATTATAATGCTGAGCCACCCCTATTCTCTCATCAAACAGTTCCTGAGAGGGACTAACAACTTAAGGCCCCCTAGGAGAGCACCCACCCCTGCCTGGGACCTTAACTTTGTAATGGAAAAGCTCACGCTTCCCCCTTTTGAACCTGCAACTTCAGCAGAGTTAAAATTCCTTTCTTGGAAAACAGCCTTGCTTTTAGCCATAACCTCATCTAGAAGAGTGTCTGAGTTACAGGCACTAATGGCTGTGGAACCCTTCATTATTTTCCATGCTGACAGGGTTTCTCTCAGGACTAACCTGTCCTTTATGCCTAAGGTGGTCTCCAGTGTGGCTCTAAACCAAGCCATCCATTTGCCAACCTTCTTCCCTAATCCTCAAAATAAAGGGGAAAGGATCCTGCACTCCTTGGATGTGCACATACAGCTCAGGTTCTACCTTGACAGGACTAAACCTTTCAGAAAATCTGACCAGCTGCTAGTCAGCTGTGCTGCAAGGCCAGAGGGCAAGGCCATTTCAAAGCAAACCATTTCCAAATGGATAGCACACTGCATCCATTTCTTCTGCAAGTACCATGGAAAACCTACCCTACAGGGGATCAGAACACATTCCACTAGGGCTACTTCCACCTCTGCAGCATTTCTCAGGGGAGTTCCTACCAGGGACATTCTGGAAACTGCAAAATGGAGTTCTGTACACACCTTCGTCAAGCATTACCAATTACCTATTTTTTTTTTCTAAATGCAGAGCTGGATTTGCTACAGCAGTCTTACAGGGCTTGCTAGCTAGCCCTACCTCCTCTTGCCTGCCTCCACCCCTCCTCAGCTTTGGGAATCAACCCAAGTGTGATGACTGCAACGGTGAAACACGCAGAACATAGTACAGTTGTGTACACTTACCGTAAATGTAGATGTTCATGTGTAATCACTGTTGCAGTCCTGGTTTCCCTCTCTCCAGCCCCTCCTGTTTTTCTCTATCCTTTCCACCTATCCTCTATATGGCCATTTTTTATGGCAGTGGTATTTACTTTTTACTGGTGGTGTTCCACACCATATACTAGCTTCCTATTTGGGGAGCTCCTGACATCTGGGGCAAGAAAAACTGATGTAATGACATCGGCTGCCTGTTTTATACCCCTGAAGACCTAACGCCATGGAAGAAGTGACAGCATCTGACACAGAAATCCCAAGATTCTGGTATTCTGGCTGACTGAGGGCTACCTGCAGGCAGATAACCCAAGTGTGATGATTGCAACAGTGAATACACTCAAACATCAACATTTATGGTAAGTGTACACAACTGTACTTTAACATGTATTCTACTTTGAAAAACATGACCCCAACATATTTAAAAAAAAAAAATCACTGGTTATTGGTTTGAGCCAAGGTGCCATACTTAAATCCTCTCCATATTGTCAGGTATTTAATTTCTAGATAAGGAATAAATACCTAATCCTGCCACAATTATGTACATGTCAGACATGATAAGGTTGCTTTTCTGCTTTACATTCTGGTTCAGAAATTAAGAAATAAAATTAAAACAGTGTGACGCAAGTCTATATGAAGGGGAAAATATATTGTCACCTAGGGAGGTATTCAGAATAAAATCAAAACGAAGAATCAAACCAGAAATATCAAAGGCAGCTGTGAAAAACACCAACAAAGTAGGAAAAACAGTTTATTAAGCGCTTTCATCCGGCAAATGGCTGGACTTCCTCAGAATACAAACCAGACACTGAACAAGCATATAAATACCCGCCCAATTGAAGTCAATAGCACCAAGTAATGAATTCACTGAATAATTGATTCTTGATGCAAAAAGACAAAATTAAAGTGAAATACCAATGCTTATAAACAAATACAAAAAAGAAAACACACAATATATAGCCTATACATGTTAGATATTCTCGTAAACCATATATAAATGTGTATATATATATTATAAATGTATATATATATATATATATATGTAATAAATTGAAAATATAAAGCTCCTAAATGACATATAAAAACATACATAAGCAATACATATAAAATAACAAATTTATAAAAATATATATGTTTAAAAATTGTTTAAATGGCAAACATAGATTTAAGCTTGAGGAGACTAGCAATGGCAATGACATCATTAAGACCTGGAAAACGTGCAGCATTACACCTAAGCTGCCATCTAAGCTCCAGGAATTCAAGAAAGATATCACGGGGACCACCTCTAGGGTCAACATCAACATTATCTAAAACAGAAAATTTAAATGAATGCAAAGGAAAACCCTTTATATGTCTATAAAGGGCATTTCGCTCATCCTTTTTACTAATGTCGTAATAATGCTGATAAATCCTGTACCTAAACTGTCTGATGGTTTTGCCAATGTAAAACCAAGTACACTGTTGGCACAAAGCAACATAAACAATGCCCTTGCTATCACAATTGAATCTCTTCTTGTGCTTGATTTTGCCATAACCATGTACAAAGCATTCAGTACCCTCAAGAATAAATTTACACTGAGTACAGTGACCGCATTTATTTACTCTACCTGTATATGAATTGGACACGATTCTTTCAATCATGGTTTTAAAACAGGCATCTTTTTGATAAACGGTCTTTCACCAAGTTTGTTAGAAATATTCCCATCACATCTGAAAATCTCCCAAAATTTATTAATGATGCACTTGATTTTCCTGTATTGTAAATTAAATGGCAAAATCAAGGCCTTACCATGAGACAAGCTGGTTGATACCAAACTAGAATCAACAGGATTAACAACATGAACGAGGGACTTGCCAAGAAGAGGGGTATAAAACCCAGATGATCTCTTCCCTGTAACTTCAGTAAAGATTTCTGTTAAAAAATCCTCAGGATAACCTCTCCTCGAAAACATATCAAATAACTTGCTGCATTCCTCAAGAAATAAACTTCCTTGACTAACCATCCTGGCCAATCTAACACATTGGCCTTTAACAATGGCCTTCTTTTGATGGATAGGATGCCAACTCTGGAAATGCAAGTAAGAATTTGAAAAAGTCGGTTTCCTGTATAATGTGGAATCAAAGTTACCTGATTCCCTGTTCTTAGAAAGAGTGACATCCAAACAATTGACATGTGTGGCATCGAATGACATTGTAAACCTTAAAAAATTGGTAGAAGAATTGATGAATTCAAAAAAAGCTTCAAGTCTTTCCTTAGTGTCAACCCAAAAAATAATGATGTCATCAATAAAGCGTTTATATAAACACCAACTATCTTTGAACTCAGAAGAAAAAATAAAATTAGTTTCCCAAAAGGCCATAACTATGTTGGCACATACAGGTGCACAAGCAGCACCCATGGCAACACCCTGGAATTGCTTGAATAAATGGTCCTCAAAACTAATGAAATTATTTTGCAAAACTAAATCCATGAGACTACTGATAACCAAACTTTTGTCATGTCCAAGAATAGGCACTAAATATTGAATAAAACAGTCAATGCCAGTATCATGTGAGATGCTGGAATATAAATCGTTGACATCAATGCATACAAAAAGAATATCTTCTTTATATAAACTGTCATTGACATTAGATAAAAAAATCCCACGAATCCTTTAACAAAGCAGGATGATTATTAAACACACTGTTGGTCTCCTGATCAATATATTTAGCAATAAAGAATGTCTTGGACCCTTTGGCATCAACTGTTTGCCTCAGTGTGGGATCCTCAAGGCATTTGTGAACCTTGGGAAGACCAAAAATAGTAGGTGTTCTAGGAAATTGGACCTTGAAATAGTCCATTTCACTAAGTGAGACTTGATTGTTTAAAAAAAGATCCTCAAGGGCCAAGTCAATTCTATGAAGAGCCACTTTTAACTCATTTAGAGATATTTCATCATACACATCCAAAAATAAAATAGAAAACATTTTATTAATGTAATCGTTCGTACTCATGACCACCAGTCCACCACCTTTATCTGGCTGCATGATACGAATAGATGCCTCACTACGAATGTGCTGCAATAAAAGATGTTCATCCATGCTTAAGTTAATAGGGCAACAAGATGGAATACTAACAATTTTCCTGATTTCATCTTTACAAAGTTTTTCAAAAACAAGTATTAAAGGATGTAGGGGTGGGTTAAATGTATTGGGCCTTTTGTTCCTATGTAAATATGTGTTATACAAGCCATCATCAAAAAGAATGTTAAAATTGAGTTTTCTCAAAAACAACTTGAATTGAACCAAAACCTGGTCCAGTTTGGCTTTCTGTGCAGGAACAAATGTTAAACCTTTTTCATATAAATTGGCCAAAATGGGCAAAACACCTTATTGATGTTGTTAGTGATATGAGGTAATCCAAACATGGACCTGATTTCCATCAGAAACACCTGCTTCCTATGTTATTTTCCAAGCTTCACCATGCATAAACTAGGATGATAAGCACACCAGCTGGTTGGTGTCACACTAAAATATGGTTCTTGTCAGATTCTGTAATCCTAAAGTGCTATTAACAATAATTAGAGAGAAGACAAACTTGATTCTCATAACACCTTTCTGATTCAGGCAAATTTGATTCATACTTGTAAACCTGTATGTTATTGACTTCTCCAATAACTGTGCCTCTGTACAAAAGGCCTTTGTCTCAAAAATAAGGCACCATTGTGCATCTGAAAGTCCTAACCTCTAACAGCCTGTAGGATCTCTGGCTAATTCCAAATAATAATCTTCTTCTCTAGAGTTATTGTTCATCCTGAGGAGAAACTAGAACACTAAATAATAGATAATGCTGAAGAGCAGCAGAATAATTACTTTCTAAAGCAGTTGCTCTTGTGAGAGTTATGGTAGCAAACTTATCTTCTCTAATCCCATCCTGTGGGAACCCTAGATGTTCCCAGCCATACTGAGAAGTATAATGCCCCCAACATGTCCTAGGTGTCTGTGCCAGGGCATCTTCTTAGTAGGTTGTGCCTAGTACACCTCCTATTGGTGATATCCTTGTAAGATGGCCAACCCACTTCAACTGACTCCTTTCAGTATGGGGGGTTCTCCTCTATTGTTGAGCTTCTTACTATGAGTTATGGTAAGTGAGCCCAGCTTCCCGACAGAGGGACCTAATTTCTACTGCTTATATCCTCAGTGTCGTCCTTTGGTCATTACCCAAAGTTAGTGACCATTGTGGATAGGAATGAAGACTCATCAGTAAATAGAGAGCTTCATCATGTGATTCATCTCTTCATTCTTCACTACATTCCATTACAGATCTTACCGTGCTCTGATTGCTGTACAAGTCTGCTGGCCAGTATCCTGATGCCCTCTTCATTCACTGTGATTGCTATATAAGTCTGCTGGCCAGTATCCTGATGCCCTCTGTATTCGCTCATGAACAGGCCCCCAAGATGCTAAACTCCACCAGAGGTAGTTGCTGTCATCAGAAGAGATTTGTGCACTCTACCTGAAAAATAACCATAATCTTTGGTTGAGAGGTGCTGATTTTCATCTCAAGCATTTCACAGTTGGTGCCAAATGGCTGTAGTGCATGCTGGACATCACAGTTGCTTGAAGCAAGTAGGGTAACATCCATCCACAACTCCTTTTCCCATTTTTTTTCCACATGGGTCGGGCTGCCACTTCAACAGTGACAATCATCTAGTGCCAAGGTTTACACCACCAGGTGGCTAGCCATGCCACAGTAACATCATCTGCGAACATCTCCAAACTCCACATTGGCTGTGCCATCCTGTCCATAAAACTCTCAAACACCAGGGTGGGAGAAAAGCCACTTATCTGGGAGATCCTGTGCCCATTTTGAATGTTTTGACTTAACACTGATAATGCATACTCAGCTGTCACTCCTTAAATATGGGAACCAAATGTCATGTAGCAGGAGCCCAGGGATCCCACAATGTTTTAGCACCCCCCCCCCCCAAGACATTCTGGGCTTCACACTCATTTGCCTTCTTTAGGTTCACAAAGTACATGTTGACAGTATTGGCAGTTCCTTGATCCTTCCAGTATCTGTGCAGGAACAGAACGTTTTTCCATATACTAGATATAGTAATATAAATGGAGTACTAGAAAACCATACCTGTGTAAATGGACAACATTTTCTCCTTCTCACTGGTTTGAATGCAAACATAAAACCTTCTGCTTGCCCGATTCTTCCGGACTTGGAATAATTGACTTGTTTAGTTAATGCTAACCTAGCATCAGGCCGCATTTATCCACTCTTTTCAACCTGTACAGGTTCTTATCTTCCTTCCTTTCTGGAGAATAGTACTTGAAGGTGATCCTTTGCCACAGGCTTCCAAGACAACCAGCAAAACTTCCTTGTGATTTAAATTCTGCTATTGAAAAGCTAGCTGCCTTGTGTTTTGAGGCTATCAATACATCAGATCTCAGATACTTTTTCAGGAAAACAATTTTCTTAGCAGTAGTTACTTTAGTCAGGAGGATTTCTGAGCTGCATGCGTTGACATGTAAAGTGTCATACACTCTTTTCTTGAGAAACATGAGACCGTAAGGAGCGATTCCATCCTCTATGCCTCGGGTAGTTTCTGAAGCACTTAAGTACAACTTCCATTACTGAAGAGTATCAGCACTATGAAAATTAAACTGCAGTCAGTTCCTGAAATTAAAAAACATCAACTTGTTTTTATACCTTTAAATTATTCTTGTAGGGGGTTCACCTCCCTGAACTCCTTGACGTGGGGGGAGATAATGTGCCCCCCCTCCACAACCCCTCATAATTAGGTAATACTAACTTTGAGATCATTACACCTCATGGGGAGATATGGTGTGATATTGAAGTTTGTTACCCTGTATTCCCTCAATTGCCTTTGCATTTTTGATGTTCTGAGGATTGCATTTAACGTACTTGAACTTTCAACAGGAGCCCTTTCTGATGTCCCTTTGAACCAGCTTTTTTCAACTGCCTTTTTTCAAAATCAGAAAAACAAAGGAGAATGGTTATTCTATTGCATAGACATACACAAGTTACTCACAATATGCTGAGAGGAGATGATCGTCTATTACTGTAAGATTTTAGCATTATTTATGCGTTGTTCTTCTTCTTTCGGCTTTTCTTGGCAGTAGATTTTTACAGTGCCGAGGTGCCAGCTCAATGCCCAACCTTCAATGAAGGCACACCCATTTATGCATGTCTTTCAAACGCCACTTGTAAATGGGCGTGCCTTTGTTGAAGGTTGGGCGTCGGGTTGGCAACTCGCTACAGTAAAAATCTGCTGCCAGTCATTAGCAGACTGGAGTTCCGCTGTGGCAACCCCTAACCGGGAAAAGCCGAAAAAAGAACAACAACAACATATAAACAATGCTAAAATCTTACAGCAATAGACGATCATCTCCTCTCAGTATATTGGGAGTAACTTGTTATACTGTACTTCTATTTCTAGAAGTAGAGCTACATGTGAAAGGTAGTGTTTTGTGGTTTGAACCCAGTCTGGGACCTCATTCTTGTAGCTTCTTTCACAGTTGTGACAGGACTGAGATATTTTGCCAGATTTGAGCCTCATTAAGTCACTTATTATAGCATTGCTGGTAACATTCTGCATAATGTTATGCATTTGCCTGTGTTAGGATTGCAGTTGTGGCAGTATTGTGAATTCTGATCAAGAATTTATACTTCATTACTTTTTATATTTGTATATACCTCCTTAAAGTTGCATTCCTGTGCCTTTCTGTTTAACCTGCTAGTGTTTTTCCCTTGTTTCTTGAGTCTGCCCCAACCCCATTGAGACATTAAGCTAAAAGTTTCTGAAATTCTTACCATAGGATTAGAACTCCAGTTAGAATTTACCCCCCCCCCATCCTCTCCTTGTTGTGGTTTTAAAAAGCTGTGCATCTGTGGCATCCACCTCTGTTGGTAATCTGACTTCCAAAGTCCCTCTCTGCTTACTTTCTTTCAGTGCTATTGTCTGTTGTGTAAACTTAAGTTCTTCCCCACCCATTGTTTTCCATACATCCATAATACTAAATGCCCACCCAGAAAATCAGCATTGCACTTGTGTAAACCTCCCTTACTACAAATTGTCTCCTGCTCATTTTTACTGAGCTTTCATCTGTTTGGCGGCCTTGCATGGGGGAGGGGGTCCTGAGTTAATCCTACTCTATCTTTGTCAGATAAGAGATTCATTTTATTGTTCTAACTTTAACTGTTTAGAGTTCTACTTCTTTATTTTTGCTTTATTGATTTTGCATTTAAATCATTCTAAATGCCCCTAATACTTGAAATATTTTTGTCAAGCTAGTTTGTTATTTTGTTGTAGCATTACACTCGCAAGCAATCTTTCTTGGTGTTATTACATCAAGAGGTTAGCAGTGCCCTGTACAGACACACATGCCCAGAAAGCAAGTTTATCTATAAAACTTAATGTGGCTAAAACAAAGCCATTGCAAGGAGACAAGCTTAGAGAAGCTAGTTTGCACATTAAATATCACTACTGTCAAATCTTAGCATGATCTAACCTCAGAGACCACCCAAGGAGGCCTTTGTATAACCCAGTCCATGACCTACAGTAGCCCATCCAAATACAGATCCAGAGAACATGGATATGCAATTTCTAAATGTCTCTGTAGCCAGCTTGGTAGATAAGGGCATCCTGAGATAATGTAGCAATTGTACCATGTTCACAGATAGCCATTTAATCCTTAAAAAAACACAGAATGCAAGAGATGCACATACACAATTTCACAGGAGGCAAAAATCTTGCACACAAACAAGGTTGTCAAGAACACACACACTATGTCTACCATACATAGTGTCCACCACACAGACCAACTTATGCTGAGGCACTAAAAGGCAGTCTTCCCAAACCTCAAAGACCTCCTAAGCCTTTAAATGGCAACACCTATTCTCAGCAATCACTAAAACACTCACCAAGAGCAACACACATAAATGTACACCCAGTGGAGCCCAAAGATTAAAGCCTATAAGGTAAGCCAACACATTACACAGGACTGTTGTCATAGGGGACTCCATTATATGACACACAGATACCCTACTCACCAGACTGAGTGAGGAGTTGACAATGGTTAGTTGCTTATCTGGAGCCAGGATCTGCCAAGTTACACATGCACTCAAGTCACCACCACACCACAGGTAACCAGTTTAATTCTACCATATTACGTGTGGCTGTTAACGACCTGAGACACACTTCCCATGTCCTTAGCCCCTCTAACCATGAAACCCTAGCATCCACTTTCTTGCTCCCCTCCCTAATGTATGATGCCCCTCTTTTTTCAAACCCCCATATCAGCTTACAAACCAAACTGGAATCCTGCTACCACAGAATCTGCAAATTTGCAACCAGTTCTAAAAACTCATTCCACCAATGCTACTTCCCTCCTCACCCTCAGTTGACTTGAACTCTCCAACTACCTCAGTTACCTACAACTCACCATTGCCCACAAGCTTGTCTTTAAACCAGCTAACTGCCCATCTCTCTCCACATCCTTAAAACCCTATATACCCAACCGCCAACTCAGATCCACAAGCCAAAATCTCCTAATGGTCCACAAACACCTCTCGTCCTCCTGGCCAGCTACTTCTCTCCTACTCTATAGCCCAAAAATGGAACTGTCTTTTCCACCTCATCTTTGCAACCTTCCTAACCATACTAATTTCAAATCCCAGCTACTATCTCATCTATCAGCCAAATGGGAATGCCCTTGCCACACTGCTACATAAACTCTTCTCCTCCCTCTCTGTCTAGCTCCTTAACCCCCCCCCGGCCAGGGTCCAATTATCTTTCTATCCAATGTAGTCTTACTTCAGAAAACTTTCTTGCGATACTCTCTCCATGCAAAATGATCCACCTAACCTGCAAAGAACCAGTAGCTACTTGTTTATATGTTAACTTACAATGCCCATCTGACTTAAATGACTTTCTGCAAATGATCAGTTTTAACCTACCTGTAAATATGGGCTAGTTACTTTGTATTCAAATGTTAAATCACTAGATCCTATTACATAATGAATTTACACATTTCTGAATTTTTTTTAAATTGTTTCTGTACAAATCTTTGTCTTTATACTTTGTAAAATGTAATTTGTAATAATCTGTAACTAGATTGTGCTGGAGCTTTTCTCCCCGGGCCTCCACTGAAAACAGGCTCTTTATGGCCCAGTAGACTTCCCCGGTCATCAAACTTAAATAAATAAATAAATATGAATAGAGAGATTGTCGATCCCTATGTGTGTTATTTCTCAGGCAGGTATGTGCCTTGCATTGAACAGCATTCTACCTTCATCAAGGATACCACCACAGTACAAACAAAAGGTGATTGATTTAGTTTCTAGTGTCTTTCCAGGGGGAAGTCAATATTTGTCATCATTGGAGGATATGGTTAAAATACCACGTTGCTTTGCAGAGCGTGTCCTCTAGGCTTCTGAATATTGGCTAAAACTTTATCCACCCTCTTAGAGCCTTTTTCATGCAATGCCAAATTGACAAACCTACCGACATAGCAAAAAAACAGAAAGAAACCTAAAGGTGTTGCTGCTAATTGCTAGAAGCCTAAACGAGAAACTCCACTTCCTACAAGCTCTCGTCACTCTGGAGAATATAGACATCTGTTCCATTACTGAGACATGATTTAAATCTGCAGAAAGTACTCTGGCAGTGCAAAGCTTCAGTGCCTTCCACACATGTAGACCATCAGCTGCACAGACTGGGACAAAAGGTGGAGGAAGCTCAATCTGTATTGGCAACAAGCTTAACTCTACATTGGTTGAACAAGATGATATCCTGGAATATATCCACGTGCAATTCACCATAGACAAAGGCCATACCATATCCTAGCAAGATATTGGTCACTGTGTATGTCCCTAGATTCCCATAGCTAATGCCTAGACCTACTGTAGACACTCACCATTAAACCATATACCCTTTTCCTGGAAGACTTTTAACTACCTCTCCATAGACTGGGAAACCTACACTGCCTCGTACTTGCAGGCATGACTATTCCAGGACTTTATTAAAACAAATACCTTTGACTCAAATAGTGCGCACACCCACCAGAGTTTCAAACATACTGGATCTGTTATTCACCACTATGGGAGAATGCTGCACTCCCCTCGCCCCTGTCAGAAGTATCACATCCTCACTGGTGAGGTCGGATGACAAAGTTATTTCATATTAAAATCAACTCTTTAACCCCAGCAAAACTTGTAACAGTTAGGAGCTATTCCAAAGCAAACTACATCCTTTTAAGTGAATGTTTGTCAAAATTCAGTGCGACTCCCAACCCAGAGTTCACAGCAACCAATGCAGAATTGTTCACAGAGACCCTGTACAACCATGTAAATACATGTATAGAGGCTGTTATACCTACCTACTAGAATTAAGCCCAAAACAAACTTTGAAAACAAACCATACTGATGGAATCCTAACCTTAATAGAGTATATAACAAAAGGAAGAAAGTCGTAGCTAAAATTAGGAAGAACAACTCCCATAAACTAAACAAAAAACTAAGAGGACCAGTTAAATCCAAAAAGGTGAATTACGAGGTCAAGATAGCTTCATGGGCTAAAGACAACCATAAGGCCTTCTACAGCTGTGTCTGAAACCTCAAAGGTAGCACACACCAGTGTGTCAAACTAGTAGTCAGTGGTGCCACTTTTATGAGCAGAGCAACATAGCGAATTTGATAGCTGACAAATTCAGCTCAGACGTCATCCCCTTCTCCCCCTCTGCTGCAACCCATGCAGTACCTACTAGCATAACCCTCTCCCAATTATTAACAGGGAGCAGGCCTTGGAGGCACTTAGTAAGGCCAAAAGGACAGCCTCAGTGGGACCCGACAATATCCCAGGATGCCTCAGTGAATTATGTAATGTTCTGCATAGAAGATTATATATGCTGTATAATGTTTGCAACTGAAAATATGTCAATATGGTTTGTTTTCATTTATAAAAATGTATCATTGTCTATGTCATAAGTGATAATTCAATAAAGACGTTTCTTGTTAATTAAAAAAAAAACAAAAAATCCCGGGATGACTCCTAAATAGTTTGAAACATGACCTATCAGGACCACTTGAGTCACTTTTCAACTATAACGTCAAAACAGGCTTTGTACCACAAGAATGGAGGACTGCAATGGTTATCCGACTTCACAATGGTGGAACATCAAATGACCCCAGAAACTACAGAACTGTTACTCGAGTGTAATATGCAAAGCCATAGAAAGAATTATCATGGAAATGATCAACAAAGACACAGGCATCCTTCAGACACTGGACCCAACCCAGTTTGGCTTTGTCAAGGGAAGGTCACGCCTACTAAACCTGGCGGACTTCTTCGAGAAGGTCATCAAGGCAATGGATGAGGGGAAAATGGTGCAGACCACCTACCTGAATCTGCTTAAGGCGTTCGATACAATATACCCAAGTTGGGTATAGTTGACAAACTCACCGTACTGGGCATAAACCCTACAGAACTTGCTGGATTACCAGCTAGCTCACAGACAGGACCTAGGAAGTCAGGATTGGTGATGCCACTTCCATTAAGACACTGGTCACCAGCGGGGGTACCACAGGGCACTGTGCTGGGACTGCCCGTATTTGGCATCTACTTCTCAGAGGTAAGGGTGAATGTCAAAGGCCTTTGGCTGACCAAGTTTGTAGATGGCTGCAAATTGGGAGCTGTCATAATACCTTGAATTTTTGATATTTTGATATTTTGCTATAATTTTTAATCTCGTTAGTAGTATTGTAGTGGAGCTTTTCTCCTCGGGCCTCCACTGAAAATGGACATGTATCCAGTTGGACTAGCCCGGTAAACAAATGTAAAATAAATAAATAAATAAATACCCCATGACACCACAAAAATCTTGCATGAGTGTCTAACACTGACGATGATTGGTGCCAAAGTCGCATTCAAAACATAATGCCAAGACATGCATTACAGTGCCTTTTGGGAAAACAGCCACCTAGGCTAATTGTTTCATCAATAAGACACCCCTAAGAGTTGACCCAGTAGTCAGGGTTCTGGGAACATATGTAGACAGTAATCTGGCCTTTGACCATCATGTGGCCAAGATAATAAGAAATTAATTTTATGTTGCACAACTTATAAGTAAGGACATGGCGTGCAGATCCAAAGAAGTCATAGTGCCACGCCCCATCATCAAGTATAGTGCCCCCCATCAACTTGAACCTGACCAGACATGTGCAGTAATTGGAATGCCCACAGAGGTTCCTTACCAGTATACTCCCAGGGTATAAACGCATTGTCCTATACAGATCGCCTTAAAGTCCTTTCTCTGTACTGTGATTCCTATAGCTTTTTCTGAGAAGATCTATGCCTGACATACAAGATGTCAGATCCAGCTGTAATGGACCTTTTGCACATCTGCAAAATGTACACAGAACCACTAGATCAAAGATTTAAATTTTGCTCGTGACATAAATTAGACATGTTGGTGAGACAGATTCGTGTCTGAAAGGATCTCCATGCTCTGGAACTGGCTCACCATCCATGTAAAGCAGAGTCCATTCCGAACCCTATTTAAGCCTAACCTTGACCAATAGCTGAGAAATTGGAAATTCACCCTGGGTCTTGCCCCTGTGTCTGGGATAGGCAGAGGCAGACACTAATGCCAAAACTAACATACCTCCTCCTCACATAACCTCTAGAAATTTCCCAACATATTCCATGCCAATAACTGCCCGTGATGCATAGGGACACAGTTTGGTTGGATTACATGGGTAGTGTTATAAAGGCACATGTGATCATTAGCCTAGTATATACCTACGAACCATACCTGTTATGCATACTGGTGAGTTGTTTCTCTTACGAAAGTAAGGGTTGTCCAGTCACTAAACAGACCTCTTTGTAAGTGTTTAGCTAAGTGAAATATATGCTTTTTTATGTCAAATTCAACAATGATTAGATGTTGGGGCCTACTCACCTATTACTAATGTATCTGCCTAGAATGTTACCATGACTTTTGCTTGGAAATCCATTTGCACATTCTGTAAGCACTACATTCTGGATGCCTAGTCTAGGGGCAAGATTTCATTGGCTGTCCTGCAGGGCATAATTTAGTCTGTCCAACCATAGCTGGGAAATGAGGGTCTAGTGCGTGGTACCCTTCTAGCCATGGATTCATGCAGCAGTGATCATTACAATGAGTGTAGTATGGGTGAATGAATATGTGTACCATAGCAATCGATGTTGAAATAACAGGATCATTGTTGAAGGATGGGCTTCCTTCCCCTGTGTACTTGGTCATGCACATTGTAGGTCTCATGGCTGTTTGCATGTAATTATTCCATACTGGTTGGAGAGGTTTTTGTGTGTGTGTTGTATGTTGTTGTTATATTTTACCCTCAGCTTGTTATACACACTCTTCCTACAAACTTACTCTGTATGCATTTACTTGTAGATGTAGATTTTCTGTATGCTTTCCTGTTTTATTTCAAGCTTTCAAGTCTCCTCCAACTTTTTTCTAAGAGCACTTGGTGACATAACTCTGAACACCCCTCCATTGCTTCAGACAAACAACAGAAGTAGACGTTTGGCTGTTATAGAACTGACCTCCACGTTTGGGTCTATTCCCAGTTATTTCATGGATTCCTGCAGCAGTGATTCTATTCACTGGTTAGAAAAAATGGGCAGAAAGGGGGTAGAGTAAATAAAGTACTTTCACACAGAAAAAAAGACTGTTACTTTTACTGTATTCTGTAAAGAGCACCCCCCCCCCACAATGTTACACAAACGTCTCCTCATTTTCTTTCACTCAGATTTCTCTCTGACATTTGCTTAAAGATACACAAGTCTAGATTGATAATGACTTGTTTACATTCTTAGTTTTCTGACTGATTTTCTTTATTTTATTGGTTCAGAGAGAGTTTATTTTCAGTTACGATTACTGGTATGGTGTATTAGATTAAGCTTAGACTGCACTTGGATGTCAGTTTCTACTGCATGGCAATGTTTTATGTCATGCAGTGTATGTATTTAATACTCATTTATGTTTTTGCTGTACTGTAGATTATGAATTTTTCTTCTGTTTGTTTTTTCCAAGTAATTGCCCTGTGCTCAGGTCATGGCTGAAAACGGTTCATGGGCGCACCTCCCTAGTTACTGAATAAGTGACTGGATAAAATATCACAGAGTTCAGGACTGCTTTTAGTTCTTTTTAATATCTTTGAGACTGCAGATGGCCTTGAACAGAAAGTATGTTATACTACAAGTACTGTGCTACACAGCTCGAACATGAACTGTAACCTGGAAAAACTGGAAGAATTGTTAGAACTGTAAAAGTTTAGTTAGAAACATTGCTTGAAATGCTCACGTCAGTTTAACTTAACCTAGAGCTAATGTATAAAAGCAGTATTGAAGGCTGAAGTGACATTAGAGAAAAGCACAACTGTTAGAAAACAGCAAACTGCCTTGGATAATACACAGTTTGTGACCTCACCTCTAGTGTACAGGCCCCATTCTCTGCCAGCATACATACAGGATCTGGTTAGACCTGAATGGGGTAACAGTGGCATCAGAAGTTATGTTGGCATAGATTAAAATGAAGTTATTACTTGTACCCCTACGGGAAAACCAGGTCAAGAAAGAAACTATTTAGTCTCTCATTGTACTCCTTTTACTCCAAGAAGGCAATGGCTTTTTGATGCCTGAGAAAAAAATTTAAGTGAAAGAGAACATACAACTCAGATGTGGCAAACTTTTTTTTTTCTTAAATGCTTGGTGGTACATTCAGCAGCTGCATTCTGGAGCTGTCTGTAGTGGTTAGACGTAAGAGAATAAAATAAAGGACAGAAGAGACACAAGGCAACACCTGACAGTGCTGTCTGTATGTAGTTTGCAGATTTAATCAGTAAAGCTTGTCCAACAGATGGGGATCTTGAAGTACGAGAGAGGTGTGATGATCTGTATCTGCTGTGAGAAAATAGTCATGTAAGTACAGTGACTGGTATTATTACCGAACTTATGTTCAGGAAGCTACCCTAATTCTCTTTCCTTTGCTAACCTTTTATTTAGTTTGGTATCCGATACTGACGTTAGGCTGTCATCTCTCTGACCTCTTTCCTGGTCTGCTTTATTCATCCAATCAGAAAACTGCTAATAATGAACTTCTGGTAATGGCATTGACAGAGCGAAGTGACTTTTCTGTTATTCCTCCTGTCAGTATTAGGGAAGTAAAAGAAAATTAGGCAAAAAAACACCCACTTTTACCAGTTTAATTGTAGAGTCCACAATGTACACTCTTATTATATAGGATTGATTTTTTGAAAAGAAATTTTAAAAAGTTAAAGTATTGCTCAGAAAAAGAGAAAAACAATATGAATGGCACAGAAGAGATGACTAGTCCCCAGAATTCAAGTAAAATGGTGAGGTGAAGAAGAAGAAGCTATAAAATATTAAGGGACATTTTTTGGAAGATAGAAAAATGGACTCAAGATTAGAAGACTACGTAAAGGAAACTGATAAACATATAAATAAGTGACATAGGTACTCAGTGGGCATACTGATAGCTTACAATAGTTGATCCTAGAAAATGTAGAATGGAAGACTTCAACAGCGGCAGCCGAGGCAAAACTAGAGGTTATTGAGGCACTAGTGACTGACCGTGAAGATTGTGCTAGGAGAGTGGATCTGTTGATAAGTGACATGCCATAAAGCGTGGAAGGATGGGACTGTAAAACTTATCTTAATGGACAGGTAGTTGAATAAACATATTTGCATAGAACCAGCCCACTGCACTGCTTGGATTGTAATAGGTGCAGCACATAGACAGCCTTGTCCAGTTATAGTTTGTTTTGCTACCTAATTCCCTTAAAGAGAAAGGATACTCTTTCAGATACGGAAGCTTGGAGTGAAATTAGATTGTGCAGGTCCATGGGCATTTCTGGATCAGGACTACTGGTACTGAGTCATGTTCATTCCAGTGCAGAATTTATGTAAAATAAAAGGCTTTCTGTTCTAATTGCATTATTCAGCCTGATCCCAAGGAAGCCTTTAATAGTTTTGGAGGGGGTCTCCTGCAAAGATGATTTGCAAAGATATTTACCTACATCACAAGGATGAATGATAGAGTAACATCAGGTGCCTCAGTCAAACAAGCATTAATAATTAACACTTTCCCCTTATTCAAAAGCTCAAGAGCGCTTGCTGAACAAAGAGAATTCAGGTACCTTCAGTGAACGGGGTTACTAAGGCATCAGCTCAGGATATTGCAAGGAATTTACTCTGGTAAACCTCTTATCCTCCTGTCTGGCACATGGGGAGTATTCGGAGTGTGTGGTAGCAACTGTTATATTAATTAATTATTTTTTACGAAACTGGAGATGGGTACTATTAAAGTAGGAAGGCTACAGGTAGTAAACTAGTACATTTTGCTCACCAGCTATGTTGATGTACATTTTCTGTTTAGGAAATGCAAGAGCAGGGGTTGGTGTAGCACGAGATGTAAAGGAAGTAATAACATTTAAAATTGCTGTGCATATTATTGAAGGTAGACTACCAGAACGCGACTCATGGTACTACCCAGTAGGCAGGGGAGATGGAAAGTACCACGAAAACAGAATAGTGGGTGTCCAAGCCTCACTCTTAATCACTTTCTTTCTGTTATTGTTATCGTGTTGCACAGTTTTATGCTTTTACCATGTTTTTGGGTTCTTGGATATATTAAACATTAAAGAGTTGGTAAATTGGTGAAGGAAACTGGAAAAATTGATGTAGTGAGTGTATATCAATATTTAAGGGGTCAGTAGAGTGTTCGGACATCCCACAGAAGCAAAGGTTCTTTTAAAATCTGTCACTTGTAATGTGAGGAAACTCTTAAATGTCATTGAATGTCAGAGCTGAGTGGAAAAGAGGGACTCCCTGTATTTTAGTGCATCACCCAAACTTGATCGGGCAAGTGGGTCAGTAGATATGATGTGAAGTAAGATTTATGGGAGGACAGGGGCTAAGGAGGGGGCAATTATCAGGAAACCAGAGTAATGTATGTAGTCCTTTGGATAGATGTTTAGAAAATTTTTGTGATAGGAGAAACTATGTTACTGGGAATGTATTGTGCACAAATCTGGAAATGGACATTAGAGATAAGAATAGGTAAGTTTTGTCTCAGAAGCACAGTAATTACTCCAGTGAGTAGCAGAGAGGAAGGGGCACTCTGTCTAAATTTGGGGCATAATGCCCCCCACTAGGCAGCATTTGTATTTGGTGTGTATAGTTAAAGGGGGGGGGGGTAAAATATTTTCTTTCTGCTTTGCTCTCACAAATGACATACTATGCTACACTTGACATGTGGTAAATATAGGGCTTTTTATTCAAATATCAGCACTTGTAACGTTGAGTGCCGACACACTGAAAAAATATTGAAACTATAAGAGGGAAGCAAATGTCGAACATTGCTGTTCTCCTTTACACTTCTTTTTTCAGGGAGTAAGCTCTTCACACCTCCAAACTTATAAGTAACACTCTTGAGATCTCTGTACCTCAGAGAAAAGAGAATATTTCAGGAAATAGTCTTCCTACCTCTCAACTGTGCAGATATTTGCCTCACATTTTTGGTCTGTTCCTCATAAAAGTTATGATATTCTGGCAAATTACTGGGATGATCTGAGGACTGAAGTCACTAAATGATGATATGCATTTGTGTTTCAGACTTCATAGCCATCAGCAAAATGCATGCCAAGACAAATCCTGTTATTCTAGCAACTTTCTATGTTTATAAGAGCAGTATTTAAAATCTGTCCGTATTTTTGGGCCTTTGTCCCCCATTCGGTCAGGCTTTGTCCATATTTTTTGCACTAAGAGGTTGAGAAGTATGATGGCCTTCTGTGTATGTAAGACCATTTTTTGGCCATTCAGTCTCTGTGTTTAGGGACTCATTCTAGAGGATTCCAACATTTCAAATGGCTATGAAATAAGGATATTTTTGCTTATTTTAAAGTGATGGGTAATGGAAATACAAGTCAATATGGAGAGGGGTAGGTTATATCATCAGATAGTTTAGTAAGACATCCAGTGGACTAGGAGATGTGTAGATATCTTTTGACAGAAACAGGGACTGCCTAGAAGTAAAGAAATGGCAACGGGTAATAGCTAGGGGGTTGAAAGTGCAGTTAAGTGTGTCTGGAAATATTCGTGTCTTAATGTGGAATGTCTTACTAATCTGGTTAATAGAGAAAGAGTAGATTTTAAATGCAGTGAAGAAGGATCAGGGTCATTGCATTGCATTGCAAGAAACTCCCTAAGTGAGGATGAAGATTCTTTAAAATAAAGGGAAACGAGATGCTATGTGTAGCTACAGGAACACCAGAAGGAGAGGGGTACTTATATTAGCAGGTAAAAGTTGAGGTTAAGGGATGCTGGTGTGTTGGAAAGGAAGGTATGCTGGTTAGGCTATCACTCTGGCCTTAATTTATGTAGTTTAGGTAGGTGAGGATGATAACAATTATGCAACTTAATGGAGAGGGGGGTGTTGCGAGCAGATGGAGATTGGAATGTTTTATTATATGAAAACGTTTGATGGATAGAAGGAAATCCACTATCCTTTCCAAGGTATAAAAATGTTTAAAGCACAGCTTTTGCATTTTAGAGCTAATAGATACCTGGAATATAGGCCCACCACAGATTCAAAATGGTTTTATGTATTACAGCCTAAAGTGGATGGTACTTGACAGCTTTATATAGAGAAAGGGCACAAACATGAGGTGGTGAGAGTAGAATTTGGATTGATAATGAAGCCTGATCATGCTAGGGTTTTCTTGCATCTAAAAAGGACATGCACAATCTCGACAAAATCACTAGAGATTTTCACGTACCTTTTCAAGAGTGATTTAGTTCATGAGGTAAGGAAAAAACACAAAATTTGTTAGAAGGAATTCAGGTCATTTCTCCAGCAGAATGGAGGTGGCTAGAGAACTGTTGAAAGGCAGTTATACGTGAGTCTACAGGAAGTAGAATGGACATAGGAAACTGCAACTTCGTAAATGGCACTGACATCAGAAGAGTTGGATCTGAGAAAAGCAATATGAGGACTGAAGAAGAAGTACAAGATCATAGTTATAAGTCCAAAGTGTAGTAGTGAAGGGTTTTTACGTAAGTAATTCTCTAGTGGTCACAATGATTACTACAGCAAAGGGTGCACCAACAGTATGGACAGTAAAGAATACGAGGAGGAGAAACATTGTTAGAAAATCAGGGAGAAAGATTTTGCATGTATTTGCTCAGTATTATGAAATCTTATATCAACCTTGAGAAAAACGGAGGGAGGCCATTCAAAAGTATGTAAAAGAAGCATCATTACCAAGACTGTCGGAAACACAAGGGGAGCCTTTATGTCCTTGGATGCTGCAAAAGATTCAGTAGAGTAGATTAGCTGCATCTTTTTATGGTTTTGGAAGCAGTGAAACTTCCTCTTAATTTTATAGTGTTTATGGAACTCTTTTAGAATGGGCGGCCACGGTGGTGCAGTGGTTAGCATTGCCGCCTCACAGCAAGAGGTTCTCCGGTTCGATCCTCGGCTGGGGTGCCTTCTGTGCGGAGTCTGCATGTCCTCCCTGTGGTCGCGTGGGTTTCCTCCGGGTGCTCCGGTTTCCTCCCACATCCCAAAGACATGCTGCAGGTGGATTGGATACTCTAAATTGGCCCTAGGTGTGCGTGTGAGTGTGCCTTCTGTGGAAGGTTGGGCGCCGGGCTGGCAACTCGATACCGTAAAACTCCACTGCCATTCAATGTGCGGACAAGGTGATCCGCTGTGGCGACCCCTAACCGGGAAAAGCCAAAAGAAGAAGAAGAAGAAGATGGAACTCTTTTAGAATGTGTATAGGGGAGCTGAGGGCAGAGTAAAAATAATGGGGTAACTTTCACAATTCTTTAAGCTTACTAGGGGAGCTAGGCAGGGGTGTCCTATTTCATTTCGATTCTTTGCTTCGTCATTGGCACCTCTTGCAACTGTGATACTTCAGTATTAAATACAAGGTAACAAGTGGTAGAATTTGAACCAGAAAATAGCACTTTATGTTGATGACATACTGACGTTATGAAACTTGAAAAAGGACTTTAATAAAGTATTTGACTTGTTAAGGAACTTTGTTGATATATCTGGATACAAGATAAATAGAGATAAAACAAAGGTGGTATTTATCAGTACATCACATGGACAGCAATTGACTCCTTATTGTCATCTAAGTTCAAGTGAGAAGAGATAAAATACCTAGATATATGGTGAAGAGGACCTTTGAGGATTCTTGATAGATGTCTCATGACAAGATACTAGGGAATGTCCACAGAAACTACAGAAATGGAAACTGTTTGCTTGGGACCTACTCCTGAGAGTTGAGGTTTTGCTCTGGCAATTGGCCTACATGTTTTATAGCTTGGGCAAACATTTTTGGATGCAGTTAAATCACACTTGGTTGAAGAACATAAAAACATTGAATGAGAGGTTTCCTATGGTTAGGGGAAAAATATATGACTTTCCTGGGACATTTTTGCCAAAAGGGAGTTGGAGATCCCAAATGTCAACAGATATGTGAGGGCAGTACAATTAGTGTTCCTAGCGAGATGTCAGGTCAATCATCATAAGGTAGTGTGGAAGCAGATGATTCAAGAGTACAATTCAGGGAGGAGTTCAGACTACATCCTTGAGGTATTTTGGTGGACATTAGAACAGGTGATCAGGCCTCCATTGATACATCCACAAATAGAAGTGAAGGGATCAGTAAAATATTTTGGACAAAATTGCTAAATGAATGGGGAAATTATATTTTGCCTTTTGGTGGGAGTTTAGAAGGAGGTCAGTTTTTACCCTATCCTGAGAAGTTGGAGCCAGATAAGATCAGAGATAAAATACTGTGATCAACCTGCGATTTGTGGGAAGAACCCTGACAAGGAATGAGGCACAGAATAAATATGGGTTTCCAGAAGTGCATTTTTGCGTTATTATACATTTGGAAATTATATCTGCCATATAAACTGTACCAAGAAGGACCAGGGCCAGTGGCCTGGGATTAAGTGGGTACTGGAGATGTGAAGATGGGAGTAGGTTGGACAGAGGTATAATTTCTAGGTTTCTTGAACCTGGGAGTAGAACAAAGAAGTAGTTGACAAACTTAGAAAGGAATGGGAAAATTTATTGAAGGATTTGGATGACAAAGTCTGGGAAAGAGTATGTAACATGCCAAACAAAGCTATATAATCCTAAAAATTTAAAATATTTGCATAGAAGTGCCCTCATATGTTCTTTTATACACTGGAAAGACTTGGGGAAAATGTTACTGGCAGTAAAAGAGAGTGTTACATATGTTTGACATGGGAAAGAGGATATTGGTAGCATATTTTGTGGGAGTGTTGGTCACTACAAGAGCAGAGGAGAGAGTTACAAATAATGACAGATCTATTTGGTGGAGGTAAAGTGGGTTTGACTGAGGAGAAAGCTATACTAGGTTTGGGGCCAGAGGAAGGAATAGGAGAGAAGCTTCAGGATGTAGTGTGGAGAACATTATTTTGTGAAGGGCTTAAGAGAGGAGGAGGAGATGTTGTGAAGTCAAAGAAAGAAATTCAGCTGCTGCCAGCTTTCTGTCTCTGCCTTGTATCAGATTTATGCCAGCCGCCATTCCAGAGATTGACTACCATCCCATGACAGCAGTAAAAAAGTATCTAGTGTCTCTGCTGATCCACGGCTGTTAAACCCAACTAGTTCTAGACCCCCTGCTGGGTAACCATTTAAAATCTCAAAACAATCCAGAAATGTAGAGACTGGTTGGACAAAAATCTGGACATCTAAGTACGTGGTTGCCATTTTTCAGAATATCCCTTTTTGTGTGAGGTATGGCAATCTCAGAGTTGGTGTACATAAATCTGAGGGTTGTAATGAGACTTGCTCACCCTGCAAAAAACAAGCTTTAAGGGTGATGAGCGATGTTTGGTATTTGCACTTCTCCTGTATTTTCAGTCTTTCTTTTATGTCTCTCATGGCTCAGCAGTGTGAGTGACGATATTTCAGAAGGGACACCACTGTTAGTCCCCTTATATTTCTCTTCAGATGCCAGATCCACTTCAGTGCAAACCATTCATGAATCCACCCCCCCATCATCAGTGTCATTGGCATCAGCATACACCAAAAACCTCCATTCCCAAAAAGTTTGATCACATAGTGACAAAAAGGGACTGAGTGTACTTTTTAGACCTTTACGACTCTTATCTGCACATCTTCATAATAGTCCATCAACAAATTATAGTGCTTTTGAGTAGTAGTCCATCACTTCTCTAGGTTTAAATCAGCCTTATTTCAGCACACAGAGCCTTCACAAAATGAATGGTTGCAGTAACTACGTTTGTGATTTAAAAAAAAGTTTTCATACCTAGTATATGTGCTTCTTACCATATGACAGTATCAATAGTCTCATACAGCACAGAGATGCCTGTTACACTCCTTTAATCCTTGTGAATTATTATAATGTATATCAGATCACACCTGGCACAGGTACAGTTCTTAACATTTATTGATTGGTTTGTACATGCAAACACACATTAGGCATTATTACATCTAGAGAGAGTCTGAGGAATTCTCTGTGCAATTCTTGTTTCCCATGCAGTATTTCCATCTAGGCATTGTTTCAGATCTTTGCGACTTAAGGAGCATCAGTTCTAGTTGTTTGTCATACAAAGTTTCATATGGGAGTACGTCTGTAGACATAGAGTAAATTAGTCACATAATTTTGACCTGTTACATGCACTGCTCAAAATTTTGTGAATGTGGAAGAATCACGTTCATTGGTGGCAAGAACTGTCCCAAGTTTTTTTTTTTTTTTTTTTGTTTATTTATTTATTTATTTATTTTTTTTGAGGGCAGGGCCTTTCTGGAAGTATGTCATGCACAGATTCTGACCATAGCTGTTTCAAACTTAAAATCAGGAGAGCGCATCAGTGGTGATGTAGCCCAAGAACCTTTGATATGTGGATCCACATAGAGGTAAGACCAGTGCTGTTAACTTTGCAGGTACTGGAACCACGATACCATAGGGTGCAGTCTTGTCAGTCAGGCAACACCGCTGTAATCAGGAAGGATGACATTATGGAAATAATATTGCCTGGTTGCAGTCTCTTTGCAGCCCTGACCATTGTCAAGTGTAAAAAAAAGTTATTTTTCATTCCTCTATCATATAGAAAGACTGCAGTGACACAACCTTGGTTGAAGGGAACTCTTTATTATTCCTTCATAGTCCTTTGATGACCACAATTAAACTGCCTCTTTCTGGCCCAGATGTACTTGTTTTTTCACAGTTTTCTGTATTCTCTCATTGTTCCTTCTAGGTACCTTTCTTAACGCAAGCATTTGCTAAATCTTCCATTTGGGAAGGGACACTTGGACTTTCACTCTCAGCCAACAGTATGGTTCATGTAATATCTTTAGTCACCAGTTTACCAGATTTCTCTGGGAGAATAGTCTTTATTTTCAATGTTTCTTAGAAATCGTCAACTCAAAACAGTATAACAAGTGGAAATGTCATGGAAATGCTCCAAAGTTTGGGCAGCTGTTAAAGATCTTGCTCCCTTGTCTCACCTCCCTTTCTTTCACTACTGTTCAGAATTGTTTGATTGCTGTATATGCCATTTCACTGAGAAAGTTCATCTGACTCCCAGTTCTTATTTTTATATTGGTCAGGATGCTGAATTTTTAAAAAGGCCCCACATAATCTGAGTGAGACCAAAGGGTGTGTACCTGCTATGATTTCCTTACAGGAATCCAGTCTCTCCCTCTGAACATTTACTTTCTCTTTGGGGGGAAAAAAACTTGCTTTAGCCACTTTCCAACCACTAGCTTCAAATAGCCTAAGTTTTTCTTGGAAAATATGCCTCTAAATTCAGTGTGTTTGGACAACTCTTGGCTCATTTCCACAGTTTTTACAAACACTTTGCTCGTATATGGTGCCATCCCAACTTTAAATTGATGTTTTGCAGTCTTATGAGATATTTAAGAGTACTGCTGCTGCTGCATTTTCAAATTTTTTTTTTTTTTTTTTTGTATTTGTCTGCCCTTTATCATTGTAAAATGCCATTGCTTTTCACTGACCGTACTGCTGGTTTCTCTGCATTGTAGACATGTTAAGAGCATGTGTGTGTTTCTAGCTAGTTTGTTTCATTGTCCTGTTTGAATTCTGTTTAGGCTAACTGTAGTCTGATTTTTCGTTAAGAAGGCCTGAGACTGCTTTTCTAGTGGCAGTAGAAGGTGGCCTGTTCTGGTTGCGATGGGAATCACTCAAGCAGGCTTTAGGTGAGGCTACTTGATTGGTCAGAGGTCTAGTTGCTTTATTTAGTCAGTTTTTTCTGCCTGTGTAAACGTTGCACAATTGCATAATGTTGTTCATTATGCAGCAGCAGTTAGCAGTGCTGTTTCCCCTCTGGGATTTCACAAATTGGCCAAACCTTGTCCACCTCAATACTGCCATTTTTAGACATTGCCAGCCTGATAAACCTACCAGTATAGCTAAACCAGCCTAGGAAAATATGAAAGCATTACTGCTCGGTGCTAGGAGTATAAACAAGAAACTCCACTCCATCTTCACCCTGGAGACATCTGTGCAGTTTTTGAGGGGAGAGATCTCTATTTACATTAAAAACAAACACAACTCAAAGCTGTTCCTTCAGTTTGATGTGCTTTACATGTTCAAATTATGGTAGACAAAGTCCCATGCCATATCCTTACAAGCTATAAATCTCCCTCTATTATCCAGGAAAACCATGATACATGCATAAATACATACATGTACTGGAGACAATCCCCATTCACCCTAACACTGTACTCATAGACGACTTTTACCACCCCGATATAAACTGGGAATTGTACATGGCCCCTAATATGTAGGCCCAGACATTCCAAATACCTTAGACTAGTTAATCTGTATGTCCACTAGAGGTGCAGACATCCTTGACCTGGTCCTCACAAACATGGCAGAACATTGCATCCTTCCTAGTGTAATGTCCTCGCTGGTCAGACCATAAAGCTGTCTCCTCTGAAGTAAAGGTAAAACCAGAGACACCAGCCAACCCTGGAAATTTTAGGAATTATTCTGTGGTAAACTTCCCACTCTTAAGTGACACCCTGGCAACATTTCAAGTCCACCCCATGACAACACTGGTGTTCAGGCTGCATAATCATATTAACAGCTGCAGTGGCAGTTGTACCTGAGCAGATTATACCTACGCAGATTATACAGAGGATCAACTCGAAAAACAAGCCCCCCTTGTGGAATTCCAGCATCAGTACGTTGTAAAGTAAAAGGAGGAAAGTAATAGCAAAAGGTAGGAGGTGCAGCGCCAGGCATGGAATGGAAAAAATCCCCCATCAACCTAAACAAGCAACTCACAGAGCTAATCAAGTCTTCTGAAGACAAAGTTTAGGTAAAATTAGCCTGCCGGACCAAAGACCATCACAAAGCTTTCCTCAGCTATGTCCATAATCTCAAAGACAATACACTGCAGTCTACTGAATTCATTGTAAATGGTGCAGCCTGTATGGAGACAAAATGTAAAGTAAACCTTCTGGTCAACAAATGTACTTAGTTTTAGCCCACTCTCCCAGACAAATGCCCCTTAGGAAATACCCACATCCATAATTCCCCCAACTATCGTTAGACACCAGGTACTCAAGGCGCTGTCCATGGCCAAGAACACCGCATCCTTGGGTCTGGATAATATCCAAAGTTGCCTCCTTAATAACATGTAAAAATTTACTATTGGGCCTACTAGAATCACTGTTTAACCACAAACTCCAAATACGCTTCATGCCAAATGAATGGAGGACTGCAACAGTTATCCCTACTGCACATGGGAAGGGACACCCATGGATTAGGGGAATTATCAACCTATAAACCTGACTGACCTGATATGCAAAACTTTGCAGAGAATAATAGATATCCAAAGTGAGAACATGGGTAACTTACAAACATCAGACCCAAATCAGTTTGGGTTTCTCAAAGGCGGATCTTGCCTACTCAGCCTGGTGGACTTCTTGGAGAAGGTCACCAAAGTAATGCATGATGGGGCATACTGCCTACCTCAACTTGGCCAAGATATTTGACACAATACCCCACACAGGCATTGTAGAAAATCACATTAACTAAGTATAGGCCACTACATCACCTGCTGAATAGCCATCTGTCTTGCAGACAGGACCGAAGAAGTTAGAATAGGGGAGTCTACCAACACAAAAAAAGGCCAGTTACTAGGTCGGTGTCTCAGGGCTCAGTACCCTGTGCTGGGACCACTCCTGTTTGGCATCTACTTCTCTGAAATTAAGGCTGACATCAAGGGCCTCTGGTTGACCAAATTTGCAGATGATTGCAGGTTGGGTGCAATCATTATATCTACCACCCCCCCCCCCAAAGACACAAATATTCCCCAAGAAGCCCTAACATGGACTAATAAACGGTGCTAGAGTCATGGTCTAAAATTCAGTCCCAAAAATTGCATCATAGTATCTTTTGGAAAGATGGCCACTCCAGCAAACTACTACACTGGCAATACACCACTGAGAGTAGATTCTGTAGTCAGGGATTTGGGAAATAATGCATATAGTGATTTGGCATTTGACCATCATTTGTCTGTTGTAGTGAGTAAATCATTCTATGTTGCACAGCTTTTAAGCAGGGGTATGGCATCTAGATCCAAATACGTCATCATTCCATTGTACTGTGCTCTGATAAGAGCAGGTATTTTAAGTATAATATTCCATTTGTTATGTACCTGGCCAGGCATATGCAACAATTGGATCATCCTTAGAGATACCTCACAAAATAGTACATGTTAAAAACAAGTCCTATGCTGACCATCTTTAAACCATTCCTTATATTTGATGATCTATGGGCTGAAACACGACCTATGCCTGGCCTACAAAGCATCTAGCATTCCAGCCCTAATGGACTTGTTGCATATCCATAAAACAAACAGCATCAGGAACACCTGATCCAGTGACCTAAACTTTCCTGCAACAAACGTAAGACATGCTCCAACAAACATATAATTATTGCAGGTGGCTATATCCTACCAGGCAATAACATTACAATTATGGAAAGCCTACTTAACTGGATCTCTAACTGCTTACCACAAGAAACCATACTATTAGGAGACTTTAACATTGACTGGCTTAACTGCTCTAACCATAATCCATCCACCCACATTAACCTCCACGGATTTACCCAAATTGTATCTACCCCAACCAGAACAGACAAAACTTCCAAACGTGAATCCATCCTAGACTGGATACTGTTATCTGACCCCACTCTAGCAGGGCAATCAGGATGTCTCCCTGATAGTTTGTGACCATCAACCAACCTTCCTAATTAGAAATAGACCTCAACACATTAACCAACCCATCCTCAGAGTCATTCGCAATAAAAAGACCTTTATACCTACTAACTTCATAAATGCACTAAAAAGCTGCAGTTGGATCCCCCTAAAACAACTTAAACTCTACGTTCCTAAAAATCTTAAATCATCATGCTCCCGCTCGAATCATAAGAATAAAAACAAATTATGCCCCATGGCTAAACTAAAGGTACCAAAATTACAATGAAAGAAAGAGATAAAGCTTGGACCCAGTATCATAAAAACAAAACTACCAATCACAGACAAATATATTTAGAATTCCGTAATAAGGCTAAAAACTAATTAAATTAGATAAAATCAACTACTACAAAACCATGCAAGAAAAACATGCTCACAACTCTAAAAAATTCTGGGCCATAATAAATGGTGTAATGCATCCAGGAAAAACCTCCACTCCAACCCCAGTGCTACCAAACAACCAGGACAACATTCCCACTCAATTTAGCAAATTCTTTACCAAAACAGTTCAAACTCTTGCACAAACCCAAAACACCACTAGCTGCCCCACAACAACATGTTCCCCTACTCAACCAAATACAAAACAAAATAATGATACATCCACCTTTTCCCTACACCCTGTACCCACAAAAGTAATCCTTAAACTCCTAAAAAAAACTCAAACCAACCACACTAGCAGCTGACAACCTACCTGCAAATTTCCTTCAAATAGCAGCAGAAGCATTAACCTATCCTGTTTCCATTCTCATAAATAGATCACTAGCAGAATACAAGGTACCCACCTTATGGAAAACATCACATATTATTCCACTACACAAAGGAGGTAAACCCTTAGAACTCACCAGCTATTGCCCTATCACAATCCTATCACCTTTATCAAAAATATTAGAAAGAGTTGTCCACTACCAGCTACTGCATTACCTCCTAGAAAATGACCTACACTCCAAATCTCAGCACGGCTTTAGGCCCTCACACAGCACCACCATAGCATTGCTATCATTCAGTGATATAGTTAACCACCATAGAAACAAGGGACTATTCGTATCTTCCATATTCTTAGACGTATCAAAAGCCTTTGACGTGGTAAACCACAGCTTTCTACTTCAAACTCTTTCTAACCTAAACTTAAGCTACTCCTCTATATCTTGGTTCACTAGCTACTTACCAGACCGTCAGCAAGCAGTCCTTTGGCTAGACCAGCTGTCCCCTCTACTACCAGTATCCACAGGAGTCCCCCCCAAGGGTCTATCCTAGGCCCACTGCTATTCTCACTGTTTACCAACCAAATCTCTTCTTCCTCACCCACCACATCCATCATACAATATGCAGATGACACAACCCTTATATCTGCCACCCCCACCTTGACAGAACTCCAAGCCCTAACCCAAAATAGCTTACTCTAGCCAAAACATGGTTCACCAACATTAAACTTATTCTTAATCCCAAAAAACAAAACTAATTATTTTCAGTCCCGGGCGACCCCCTCCCCTAAATAATAATGTAGTAGTGTTCTTGGAGCTTTTCTCCCCAGGCCTCTGCTGAAAATGGATCTGTGTCCAGTCGGACTTTCCCGGTTAACAAATGTAAAATAGAAAATAAAATAAATAAATAAAAATAACGTGTGTATCCATGGGCCCCTTTCTCTGCAACAGGCTTCCCATCCATGTGAAGCAGAGTTCATCCCACACTTAGTCGAGTGAAACTTGACTCGATGGATAGGGAACCATAAATATTCTGCTGGTCTGGCACCTATGTCTCTTTTAGAGAGAATAAGTTTGTAAATGCTTGGCCACCCATGCCCAAGTATATATATCCCCACAAAACCCTTGGGAACCAATAACTTCCAAATTTTATTGTGAAGCATGGCCAGGCTTAAAAAGGCCCCTTGGGACAATAGCTTAGCATTCCACTGTGATACGAAAACCTGTTATGGTAGTTACATTGGTTAGGAGGATTTCCAAATTTCAGCATCATCAGTTGGGAGGGTTTACCTGGTATTAAAGATGAGGTTTTCTTGCGCACAAACCCATCCTTCATAGCCAGTGTAGCCACAAAGTCCAAGACTGATGGTCTGTTACTCTTGTTTATCCCCCTCTGTATTCTAATTTGCACATGCCAGGCATTCACAGGCAGCACATTTATTGTGTGAACAGAACTAAAAGCATTTAAAAAGCAATCCAATATCTCTATCCTATTCAAAAGGTGTAGAGGCAGAAAAGTTGCTAAACATCTTTCATAATGGCTTACCATTGCGCATTGTTTTTTTTTTGTAAAACCTTATAAGGTTATTCCAAAGCTACTTCTACAAGAGATGTCTCTGTTTGAGTAGTCTAGCCTTCTTCAGTAATGTAACCTTAGATGTTGTTGACATGTTGACAACTTTTTTTGTCTCTGCATGCTTTGCCAAGTCATGTAAATGGGATGTGACCCCCTAGGTCCTGGCCTCCATCAAAGGTATGATCCTTTATGACAAGAACTTGAGAAGAGAGAACTGGGGACTCATGTTATGATTGTTCACAGGTCATTATTAGGCATGCAGTAGGAGCCCAACCAGTTACTTAATTGCTCCAGAACACTTTTTGGTTAAGTGATTTTATCAGTCACACAGCTGGTAAATTGAGGCTGAGGGAATTAAACCCATAGCTCATATTCATAGTCCTGTGGGCTAAATGCCATTCTTTCATACCAAACTTTTTGAAATCTGATTTAAACATTGAGTGACATTCTCTTGTCTTATTTTTGTCTGTCTTTCTTTCCAGTTGGTCTAGGATTGCGGGCTTTGAAACCAGCAGTGATATGTTGCACGGCATGATTTAGATACTGGGATAGCTTTGTGTTCCAAGCTCTCCTCTCATCAGTTGCATTAGCTTGATAGTTAATGCACACAGAGCTCTTCTCAGTAATGTTAACTTGTTAAGTTCTTTTTGCCACCTTTCTCCAATGCCTAACGTGGGGCATTTCTTCTTGAAATGTAAGATTTTCACTACAAATCAATATCTGTTAGTACATTAAAAATTGTGTTCATTTTATTACCAAAAATAAAGACTTGCTGTTAACATTTTAGTTGTTTCTACAATTACATAATTTAAGATTCTTCCAATAAATGACCAAGCTTAAACTGTTTTTTTAGCTGTTTGCTGCATTATTTAATATCTGCAGTTAAAGTTACATTTTACTCGAATTTGATCGAAAGTTTGTTTGTTTGTTTAATTTAACTGTTGAGGCTGCCCACTAAAGTGTGCTAGCCTGTGTAACTGATTTACTACTGTTTCTGCATTTTCTGTGTGTTTCTATCTAAAAACAAAAAAACCCCCAAAAAATAATCCTTGTTTTCCTGCCTCTCCTCGACTAGTTTAGACCAGTTTACAGGCTTTGCTGTATTCTGGGCTGTGGTGTAGTTCCTGTGTTGTCCATTACCTTACTTGGATAGAAGGAAGTTTCTTTGCTCACCAGTGGGAGTGGGGAGCCTTGAGCAGCCTACCTGTCCCTGTAGGAAGTGACCTCAGCACAAGAGCTGTAGTAATTGGTTGTTTTGGACCATTTCTAGCTCTTTTGAAGTTCCCTGTTTAAAATCAGCGTTTGCGCGATTGTGCGCATAGCGCAGCGCTGGTTAAACTAGGTTAAACTTCTTCTGGCTCCGCCAAGTCTGCTCTTCAAATTTTCCCTTAAGGAAGCTCTATTCTTAGTATAATCAGACTACTCGCTATATTATAAGCCTAGCACTTGTTCTCAGAACTTCTCTACTAAGTAAACACTCTCATACTAAGTAAGCACTACATCCACCTACCACCCCTGTGAATATCCACTTCCCTTAAAGGCACAGCACTCCCTTATACTGTTCTAGCATGTCGAGTGGTAGATTACTGCCGTCCTCTCCAGTTCAGCTGGTTAATCTGGGTATCTTGAGACAATGCTACAATTGTCTCATGTACACAGACAACCCTCTCCTCCTCCCAACAAACACAAATACATGTGAGAGATGCAACTGTATAGCCAAACTGGAGGCTGAACTCTCTCAACTCAGGGCTGGCATGACCAGACAGGAGGAGATGGTAACCACACACACAACAAACCCAGTCCCACATAGACCTACCACAACTGCAAACCAAACACATAAAAACACAAAGACATACTTGGAGGCTCTAATAAAAAACTTACCAAAACAACAGAGGCTCCCAAAGCAGACATCCAAAAATCCACCACCTCAAAACAAAACACATGCAACACATACTTCAATAAATCAGTGTGTCAGTCAATCACAGCCCTTAAGGCCAAACACCATGCCTGATACACTAGTAATAGGTGACTCTATAGTTAGACACACTGATGTCCCGCTTACCAGGCTGAACAAGGAGAGGGTGACTGTGAGCTGCCTATCGGGAGCTAGGATCCGCCACATAACACACGCACTCAGGTCACTCCAAAGCAAGTACAAATATGACTCCGTCATTGTCCATGCTGGCGTGAATGACCTGAGACGTACCTCCCTGGACTACATGAAAAGAGACATAGAGGTGCTCTCTGATTATGTAGCCCAGGCTGGTATGACCCTGACCCTGAGCAGCATCTTGCCCTCACCAAGAATGATGCCACAATACAAAGACAAGATGATCAGCTTTAATAATTGGCTCAAGTACTGGTGTCATTCTAAGGGGATCCAATGTCTGTCTGCCTGGGATGACATGTTGGACAAGTCACGCTGCTTCACAAGTGACGGCTTGCACCTGTCACCACTGGGCTTCCGGATATTGGCTAAGGCTCTTGCCACCCCCATAGTGCCTTTTTTAGGCAAGGCTCAAAAGACAAACCCACCTCCTTAGAAAACAAAAATGGAAAAAAACTAAGGGTAATGCTGCTCAACGCCAGAAGTCTAAATCTCAAGATGCAGGCACTCAATGCACTCCTCAGTATGGAGAACATCGACGTCCGTGCAGTAACTGAAACCTGGTTCAAGGCTCCTGAGAGCACCCCAGCGCTACCAGGCTATACCTCGTATCATGCTTTTCGGCCCCAAAACCCGGGCCGAACCACAAAGGGAGGGGGAGTGTCCATATTCATCAAGGACACCCACACCTCCAGGTTAGTAGCAACACATGAAGCATCGGAGACCATACAGGTGCAACTAACCATAGGCAAAGCTGCTATACAACTGGTAGCATGTTACAGACCACCCTCCCAATCTCAGGAACCCCACTCAGCCTTCCTGAAGACATTGGAGGATATGGATGTATCACAAAATACCATCATACTGGGAGACTTCAACTACCCTAACATATATTGGGTACATTATTCTAGCCCTAACACCCTAGCCCAAAGGTTCCTGGAATTCATAAATTCAAATGCACTGGAAAAACTAGTCACCTCTCCCACTAGGGGAGATAATATACTAGACCTGATCATCACAAACATGGGGACAAAATGCTCCACACCGGAGTTATACCCCTCACTAGTGAGATCTGACCACAAACTAATCACACTGGATATACATATCCCACCTCCACCCCCAGCACAAAAGACCACAGTGAAAAACTTCTCAAAAGCAGACTTCACTCTTCTTAAGACTGAGATGGTATCCTTTAAGCCCACTGGGCCAGTGGATACCACATCCCACAATGCTGAATCCTTCACAAATGCTTTCTATGGACATCTCCAAGAATGCATGGATCATGCAATCCCAAATAAATCCAAGTCCCTCTCCACCAAAG
This sequence comes from Protopterus annectens, assembly GCF_019279795.1. NCBI lineage: Eukaryota > Metazoa > Chordata > Ceratodontiformes > Protopteridae > Protopterus > Protopterus annectens. Next base: position 928,777,906 of record NC_056739.1, read on the forward strand.
GCAAGCATCCTGTCTGATGGACCTCAGCCATTAACAAATTGTATAACAAAAGAAGGAAGCTACTGCACGACAGAGCAAAATCCCATAAAGGGAAGACATCTCTGATCAACACTAGCAGAAAACTACGTTCTCTCATAAAAACATCCAAGGCCAACTTTGAGAGAAAAATCGCTAAGGACACTAAAGATAACCACAAAGCCTTCTTCAGCTATGTTAGAAACCTGGGTGGAAACTCTCAGATATGCTCAGAGTTAGTTCACAACAACAAAAAATACACTGAACCCACAGATGTTGCCAACATTCTGGCTGACAGGTTCAGTGCAAATTTCTCCCCTCCCTCACCCCCAAAAGAAGAAATACTTATCCCAGCTGAATGTAATCTCCCTGTCATCTCAGATGTCCAGGTTAGAGCCGCCCTCAGCAAAGCTAAAAACACAGCATCAATGGGACCTGACGGTATCCCGGGTTGCGTGCTACGTGAACTCCAAGAGGAGCTAAACCCTCACATAAAAATACTATTTAACCTTAGCCTTACTACAGGATATGTACCTGAACACTGGCGTACAGCAACAGTGGTCCCACTCCACAAAGGGGGTACCTCTACAGACCCTGGGAACTACCGCCCCATAAGCTTAACCAGCCTGGTCTGCAAAGCTATGGAAAGAATCATTATGGAACTCATAAACAGAGACATTGGGGACCTACAGACACTTGGCCCCTCCCAGTTCGGCTTTGTAAAGGGCAGATCCTGCCTTTTGAACCTGGTTGACTTTTTCGAAACAGTCACTAGAGCCATTGATGAGGGCAAAGCAGTCCATACAGCCTACCTGGACTTGGCTAAGGCCTTCGACACAATACCCCACTCAGGCATCATAGATAAGCTCAACAGCTTAAATGTAAACCCTTATGTCACTAGATGGGTTGCAAACTGGCTAAAGAACAGAACCCATAAAGTTAAAATCGCTGGAGCAATGTCAGACTCAAAGCCAGTCACAAGTGGTGTCCCACAGGGATCTGTCCTGGGACCCCTCTTGTTCGGCATTTATTTCTCAGATGTTAAAGCAAACATGGGAGGGTTGTGGCTGACAAAGTTCGCAGATGACTGCAAACTAGGCGCCATAGTCGATACACCAGCAGACACATACATCCTACAAAAAGGCCTCACAGAAACGGACAACTGGTGCCGGAGTCATGGCCTTAAACTAAATGTCAAAAAATGTATAGTCATCCCCTTTGGGAAAAACAAAGTACCCACAAATTATCACATAGACAGCAACCCACTGAGTACGGAAAAAGTAATCGGAGACCTAGGGACCCAAGTCAACAGCGACCTCTCATTTGACACCCACGTTGCCAAAGTGGTTAGAAAGACATTCTACCTTGCACACCTTATCATGAAGGGATTCACATCCAGATCCCCTCTCATTTGACACCCATGTTGCCAAAGTGGTTAGAAAGACATTCTACCTTGCACACCTTATCATGAAGGGATTCACATCCAGATCCAAGGATGTCATTGTACCCCTATACTCCTCCCTCATCAGACCCATGATTGAGTACAATGCCCCATTTGGTATGTACCTCACCCGGCATTTGCAACAGCTGGAGAGACCGCAAAAGTACTTTACCAAGAGGATCAAGGGTCTCCAACATATGTCTTATTCTGCCAGATTAAAGAAACTCCAGCTCTATTCAGTAGCATACCGCCTGCTCAGAGGTGATCTTTGCCTGACGTACAAGGCCATGTCCAATCAGGAACTGATGGACATGCTCCACCTCAAAAAATCCAAATCCATCAGAACAACGAGAGCTAAAGACTTGAACCTTGGCAAAAGTATGAATAGGACATGCTGGAGGGATAGATTCATAACCCAGAGGCTTCCCATGCTCTGGAACAAGATCCCAGTTCATGTTAGGCAGAGCCCCTCACTGACCCTCTTCAAGAGAAATCTTGATGAGTGGATGGGAGATCGTAAGTTTACCCCAGGGGTCACATCTGTGTCACTGCTAGATAGGGGCACAGTAAACTAATTCTATTGTATAAGGGGGACTTCATTGTGTCACTACTAGACAGAGGCACAGTATTCTAAATCTATTCTGTGCATTTTTGTACCATTTCATGGGGTGGCGAAAGCCACATCACTATGGCTAGGCTTACAAATGCCCCAGGGCAGATAGCCTAGTATTAAACTATGAAACTATGAAACTATGTTTTCTGAAATTGTAAAAGGAAGTTGAAAAATAATTTTTGTCGTGCTGCAGCATGTTTGCCTTTTTACATGTTTTTGCAGTACATTGCTGCCCAAATCATGACTGTCCTATGATGAAAGGGAGAAGTAGTAACACTGTCTGAAACATTGTGTCTAGTCGAGGAAAATAGTCTTTAATGACATGACAGGCATATTCCTTTCGATGATCAGAAGGAAATTATTAGCTTTCCAGCTGATTGTCTGTAATTCCTAAACGTTCCAGCAGATGGCACATGTGTGTACGTTTTGTTCAGCCAGAATAGCTGTTTTCATTGAAGGTCTGGCAGTCCTACCAAAGAACACAGTCATCGGATCTGTCTCATTTTGAGCAGTGGTTAATTGACAGATCTGCTGTACACAACCTACAAGGTATGTGCACCCAGCTGATCACATGCAGACTGCATTTAAGAATACCTGATGACTGGTGTATGTTTTGAGTCTTGAGCTGTGCAGTAAAACAGTGAAGCCGAAGGTGGTGTCCTTGTACACACTTGTGTAACCGTAAAAAATAAATAAATAAGTGCAAACTTGTCTGTCAGGGTAGGAATAAGCTGGGGTGGATATCTAGTTCATCTGTAAAAATGTATGGCATGTCTTTTCTTTAAAAGACAACACAAATTGGAATAGTCATCTGTCTGATTCATAAAAATACATGTATTATTAACCTAAGTAAGTTCCAGCAGCATTTTTGCAAGGTGCCATAGCATTTCATGTCCTACCAGTTCTTTATTGCTGCACACTGTCAGTTTCAGAATAAGTAACAGTTGGGGGATACTACATGCACAAGCAGTGTCATGGGATTGTTGCATTCCTGTTTTCTCTCACTGCAGCAACTCTGCTTTTTTTACCATAAGGCATTCATGTGGTGGTTTATGTGATTTGAACAATGTAGGTTAAAGTCTCATGGGCCATAGTTTGAACTGGTAAGTGTGATGTAGCTGTTGGTGTTTCACCGAACGTGCAGTGTCAACCAGAGTCTGGCTACATCACAGATCATCATTTAGTTGTAAAGATCTGACGGTGTGTCACTGATCAGCTTGTTTTTTGGAGAGATTAAAAAATTCAGGGGATACTGCATTCATAAAACAGTGCTATAAAGACTGTACTGAAAAATAAAATAAAAGTCACTGTAAACAGGAGTGGTAGAATTTTGTAGTTACACAGCAGCTGCAGTCATTTCAAACTTTTGGAAAATGCTGTTACATCCCATCTGCATGTACCTGTTGGACAACATAGTGGCTCTATTTTTAAGGTTCTTATATCACAGCTCAAGGGTGAATAGTTAAATTCTCGTATCCACTGTCTGGAGTTTACTTGATCTCCCTTTGTCTCTGGGTATCCCATTTTCCTCCCACCTTTCTTAAGGTATACAGTCGTTTTCATACACTTATCTTGTACACCACGGTATGTGGTTCCTCTAGTACCATGCTGCATTTTCTTGATATTCGTGCCTGTTTTAAGACACAATCCTTATAAATGAAAATCGTTTAATTTTCCCTCCCTGATGGCACCGAAAAGTTTATTGAGCTATTCTCTTGATGACTCAGCTGAGGGAATGTATGTGGCTGCATCATAGACTTTAATGGGCACACCACAGTACAGGCGGGGGGGGGGCTGTGCAGTGACATCTAAGGACACCCCCCCATGCAAGTGCTTGAGTGATGTCAGGGAGGGAATCAGTAGAATTAAGTGGAATGGTACTTAATTAAAACTTTACCATTCTTTTTATTAAGAAACTGCCCACCTGCTTCTTGTTACATGGTGGAAAATACATTGCACCACTTAAGTTACATAGTGCTACGATGTCTACCCAAAGTGTGATCTTACACTTTAAACATGCTATTTGACCAGATAATCTAAACAGTCTGTGTGTATTATCTTTACTCTTGCCTTTTTTGGCCTGGCTGAAAGGGCTCCATGAATGAACATTTCACTTCTCCAGTTAACTAGTAAGTACACAACTTGTTTGCATCAAGAGAGGAACCCACATTAACTAGTATGCTTACATAAAAAAGTCAGTCTGTTCCTAGTTACCACAGCATAACTAGTATTCTTGTACTTCATGCTGGTTTACAGGCAGCTGTGGCTTATGTGGACTTTTCTAGTAGTTTTGTGCTAAAGTTGATTATAAATTGTTCATAAACAGTAAGCCTTTGCATTCTGAGACATTTTGAGCTTTTTTATTGACTGGATGAGTGGTTAACAAATAGGAAACTGATGAGAAATCTGAGAGGTTCATTATTTAAGAAGCATAAAGTAAATTGCAGTGTACCTTTGGCCTCATTCTTGGGCCTTTATCTGTTAAACCTGTATCTCATGGATATTGGTTTTCATGCCATTCACGGAATGTGATTACAGTAGACAGTTATAACTATCCCTAATGATGTCTAATACAGTCATGTCTAATAGACTTCTTGGTGTGGGCCTTCAAAATCAACATTTTTTTTAATTTATTCATTGGTAATAAATGCTGGGAAAATTAAATGTATGCCATGGATCAGCTAGAATTAAGATTATGTAGAATGTAAGAAATACTAGTAAGGAAAGTCTTTCAGGATTTTAAGAATATTGGTGGGAATTGATATCTACATTTCTACGTGCAAAACTGTGGGCTGTGCTTAAGAGATGTCCATGTCAAAAATAATAAGGTTGTAACTGAATTATTTTCAAGTTTGATCCAAATTTGAATATGTTAGTTCCATGTGGAATTTCTACCATTAAAAAAAAAGCTCAATGAAGTGTACAAAAGAAATTGAAGTCTAGATTATGAGACAAAAACTAGGTCTTTATTCATTACTATTTTGCAGATTGAAGGAAGAAGCGTTGCTTGTTTGTAGATCATTTCAAACTTATTATTAATTTGACCATGTTTATTTGTAGGCACAGATCTGGAAAAGAAGCATTGGTTAGAACTTTAAACAGAAATCCAAATCTGGCCAATTTTCACAAAGAGTAGTCAATCATTGAATTAAAAAAATATATCAATGCACGGGAGTTCATAGTTCAGTACTAGGTTGTTGATCCAGATGTCCTTTAACAGTCTATCCACCATACCCCAGATTATAGGTGCCTATCAACATGACTAATTTATACCTAGATTTGAACACTTTCAGTGAAGGGTTGAGTGTCAGACCAGGCTTTATTTATGACTGCCCATCCATTCATCTATTAGACAGTCAGTGAACTACTTTGCTTTACATGCAAAGTAAGTCTGTTCCTGAAAGGAGGGATTCTCTGGGATTTGTATTTATCTTGTCAGAAGCTGTTGATTGTTTAGGTGGAAGTTATGATATCTTGATGGTCTCTTGAGCAAGTATTGAGGACCTTAGTTTTGTGCACATACAGAAGGTCACACAGGACCTGATCCTTCAGTGTTCTGTAAGCGAAATAGAGGTCACCTCTCATGAGTCTTTATGAAGCAAAATGGGAGAGAGGAGTACATTAAGGCTGTCTCGTAGCTCAAGGAAGACATACCTTTGATCATCTTAATAAGGAAATACTGCGGTCTCTCAAGCTGGGTCATATGTTCAGACAGAAATTTACCAGAGGGGCCAGATGGAGGAGGAGGAATAGACAGGCATGATAACATCCTTAGATCTGGAAAAAGTACCCCTGGTGTTTAGTTTGACAAGGTAAAAGGATTTCCTAACTGTAGTAGATGCATTGTGATCAAAGAGTAATTCATTGTCAGTGAAAGTGCCCAAGCCCGTAATAGCTGAGTTGATTTTCAAAGGGGTGTTACCCATATGGTAGGTACATTGATGTCTACTTTTGTCTAAGGATACAGTGATATATTTCTTGGCATTTAGTTCTAGGCCATGGTCCAGGCCCCACTTATTGGTCAGTGTTAGTCCCTCTTGAAGAATTTGGATGTCAGATGGGAAGTTAATGACAGCTCCAAGTTTGCAGATGACTGCAGACTTGTTCAGCCACAGGCCCCTGATTTCAACATTAACATCCGAGAAGTAAATACCAAACAGAAGTGGTTCTACGACCAATCCTTTGGGGACACCACTGGTAACGTCTCTCTTTGAAGAGAGCGTAACTCCCACACTAATTGATCGGCTCTATCAGCCAGTTTGTTATCCGGCAGGTAGCATAAGGGATTACATTTATTTTGATTAGCTTGTCAGTAATAGCAGAATGTGGGATGCTGTCAAAGACTTTGGCCAGATCCAAGTAGGCAGTGTGAAACTTATTTACCAAAGTCTATATGCATCAGGATGGCGCAGTGGTGCAGCAGTTAACATTTTTGCCTGACAGCAAGAGGTTCTCTGGTTCAATTCTCAGCTGGGCTGCCTTCTGTCCGGAGTCTGGATGTATTTGTGTGGGTTTTCTTTGGATGCTTCAATTTCCTCCCATGTTATAAAGATATGCATCAGGAGTATTTCTCCTTGAGCCTCAACTGAAAATTGTCTTATTCCAAGTTGGACTTTCCTGGTAAACAAATGTTAAGTAAGTAAATCAGTGACATGTTCAAAGCACCCCACCAGGTTCAGTACACAGAATACTAATCACTGTTTGCTACCCAGGTAAACCCACTGGACACAAAGTCTCTTTTCATGGGCTCCCTGGGAACAATGCCTGGTTAAGTGACTTGCTCAAGGTCACACGGTAGGCAAATGAGGGCTGATGGAATCAAACCTTGTACCGCAAGAGCTCCAGCTCACAATCTAAACCTCTACTTCAACTGCCAGACTTATTCTGCCTTAAAAAAAAAACAAATTGGCTTGGATCAAAGGCTTTGTATACTGCCTATGTCCTTGCTAATAAGTCCCATAATGACCTGTTCCATTGCCTTGCAAATAAGGTTGGTAAGGATTTTAGGTCTATAGTTTCCTGGATCAGTAGTGGATCCTCCCTTGTGGAATGGGATAACTACCGAAGTTCTCCATTCCTCTGGCATGAATCTATTGAAAAGGCTGAGGGATGAATACGTTTAGTAGTGAGTCTTCCAGACATTGTGTGGTGCTGACAAGACAGCCTGGCACATTATCAGGATCCGTGGTTTTGTCCATGAAGAGAGCATTTACGTGACCGGGGGGGGGGTGTAGTAATGAGTTGAGTGCAGTTAAGGGAGATAGGGGAGTAATGGAAGAGCTGAATTTGTCCTCTGACAGGTTGGTTTGTCCTTAGCAGGTAAGAAGTGTTCTGTACTATCTCTGAGTACTGCTGGGTATTACTTCTAAGGTTTCTTACATAGCTGAAGAAGGCTTTGTGGTTCTCTTTAACAGAGGTGGTAGTTTCGCAGTTCATACTTACTTTTGGAGGATTTTATTTTGTTTCAGATTTTTTTTTTTTTTTGTTAATCGGTTTGAATCCATCTCTGGATGATGAGGTATTAAGTTTGGTTTTATTGGCTGTGAGTTTCTTCCTCTTTTTGTATATTTTGTTTATACGGTATTACCACCACAGAGGTTTATTCCTGAATTTGGGATTGTGTTTGTGTCTTATAAGGACAAATGCTTCGATGCATGCTTTGAGGTAGGCAGAGAAGTAAGCTACAAATGTCAGCATGTGAGATGGGATCGTCAAAATGAAGAGAGCACTTAAATGTCTTCAAGTCATCAGTGGGATTAGCTTTTACTTAGAATAGTCTGTGAAGGCAGAGGCGTTTTGTGGTAAGTCATGTTTTACTGTCATAGTGTGCGTTACCAAATCGTGATCAGATTTGGCCAGTGATAACGGTAACTGTAGGTGTTGAGCATAGGGTGCAATGTTGGTGAGAACCAGGTCCAATATTTTTGAATCCCTAGTTGAGTCTTAATCCAGTTGGTCAAGGGAGGTCGCATTAATGAGGCAAAGAGGGAGTATGGAAATAAATTCACATCTTCTTTCTAGACATGGTAGACACGGGAAGCCTATGGCAGAGGATACAGCAGCTCACAGACTATAAGACCAAATCACCCCAATGTGACGACAGCTTGGAATTCTTAAATGAACTGAACTCCTTTGTCAGATTTGCGGAGAACATCACCATACCTTCTAAAACAAGCAGTGACAAAGAAGTGACAGTGCTCACCTTAAACTCCAGGGAGGTGAGACTTCAGCTTAAGAAGGTGAATCCTAGGAAGGCTGCTGGACCAGAAAACATGTCTGGCAAACTGTTGAAGGGGTGTGCTGATCAGTTATGTCTGGTACTGACAGACATCTTCAACTCATCCCTTGCCATGGAGAAAGTTCCCTCATGGTTCAAGGAAGCAAGTATTGTCCAACTTCCAAAGAAACCCAACCCTACCTGTCTCAATGCCTTCAGACTGGTTGCCTTAACCTCGAATGTCATGAAGTGCTTTGAGAGGGTTGTGAAGAAACATCGATCTGCGAGTCTGCCCAAGTCCTTCAATCCACTCCAGGTTGCATACCAGGCAAAATGATCGACTGCGGATGCTGTATCAGTCACACTACACCTTGCACTAAAACACCTAGAAGGGAGGAATAACTATGTAAGGCTGCAGTGCATCGACTTCATTTCTGCTTTCAACACTGTGATACCGATGCAACTGGTGGATAAACTTGTGAAACTCGGGATAAACAAGCACCTGTGTAACTGGACTCTGGATATTTTGATTGGTAAACCCCAGTGGACATGCGCTGGAAACCACTCTCAACACACATTCCTGAATACTGATGTTCCCCAAGGTTGTGTGCTCAGCCCCTTGCTCTTCACCATCCTCACCCATGACTGTACTGCAAAACATAACTCAAACCATATTATAAAATTCGCTGACGAAACCACAGTCGTGGGTCTCATTAGTGCTGGGAATGAACATAACTACAGGGATGAGGTGAACACTTTGCCTGGTGTGACAGGAACAATCTGGACCTGAATGTTAAGACCAAAGAAATGATTATGGACTTCGGGAGAAAGGCAGCAGTTCACCAGCCACTCACTGTCAAAGGGGAGGTAGTAGAGAAAGTCAAAACAACCAAGTTCCTGGGCCTTCACATCTCTGATGACCTCTCCTGGGCTGCTAATACCAACTAAATAGTCAAGAAGGCTCAACAGAGGCTTCACCTCCTGAGAAGCTCAAAAAGGCCAGGCGTCCACTGTCTGCTCCTACCGCTTTATACAGCGTTGTCATTGAGAGCATCCTCACTAGCAACTTCATAGCATGGTTTGGCAACTGCACCGCTGCTGAGAAGAAGAAATTGCAGAGGGTGGTGAGGGTGGCTGAGAAAATCTTGGGCACAAACCTTCCTTCTACTCAGGAGATTTTCTTCACAAGAGCAAGAAAGAGAACATATAAAATTCTTGCTGATTCGACCCATCCAGCTTCCGTTGTAGGACTACCAGATTCAGGAATAGTTTGTATCCTACAGTTGAGAGACTTATTAATACAGACATCAACCATAATACCTGATACATTGAAGCCTCTTTTTTTCATTTAATCCTGCTGCTCTGAGCAATTACTGCCAGCATTACTATTATGTAATATGATGGCTATACTGAGTTTAAGGTTAACAAGTGCAATATGGTGACTAAACAACTGCCATTCACTAGTCTCGATTTATTAACAGTGTAGGGTTTGGTAATGGGTATTTATTTATTATCACTGCGTCATGGGTATTGAGTGTGTTTATGTAATGTGAACTACCTCTTGCATGTTATACATGTTTTTTCTTTCTCATGTTATTCTTTGATACCGCTATATATGTTATTTGCAGTGAATTTCTCTCATAAGCTGACATTTGTAATGTTGTTTAGGCTGTGCTTGTATGGTCCTAAATGACAATAAAGTTTCTTTGAATCTTTTGAATCTTAATGGAGTCCCGGAATCTCTGTCTGCATTTGTTTGAGGTAGTGTAGGTTTGCCCGTTAATGGAGTGGGAGTTGAAATCTGTGAAGAGAATAATGTTAGAGATAGGGAGGGTGTCATTTCATGTAGATGTACCTTATGAGCAGCTTGTGACATGGGGGGGGTACGCTAGTTGGCTCTGATTTTGTATGGATTTCTACTTACTATGAAAAGGATGTGGGACACTCAAGCTTATTTTCATACCCCCTTCAGTAACACCATCATTTTTTTCATTTGGTCTGAAAAGAGCTGTAGGCACTGAAAACCTGCACTGTGGGTGTGATGGCCCTGTCCTGAAACAGTTCAAAACTGAATTGGACTTGCATTTTAGAAAAAAAATGCTATAATGTATGTTATAGTTGGGCATTATGGACTGCTGTCCTTGGGCTGTAGATGATAGGGTGTGGAAAGCTCATCTTGGAGCACAGTTGACCAAAACTCAGTGGACTGACTGTCTCACCCAGGGACCCACAAGGTCACAGCCTCTGCAACAGAGTATGTTAAACTGTAGTTTGTGCCTTCATATATACTATAGTTATGCTTTTCTAGCTGGGTCTCCCTAAGGATGCATTGCCTATGTACATACAAAGGACATGTAGTACCTTCACAGAGGGAACACCTTGAGAGTGACAGCATTCCCACAGGAAATGATGTAGCAGGGAGGCATCTTCCCCTAGATGATTCAATAATTAGGAAGACTGAACTGGGAAAGGGACTAGGATGTAAGGCGCATGCCATTTGTAACAGCTGGAAGGAATAAGATGTGAATTCAAAGAACTGGAGGAGTATGCATATAAGGGGAGAAGATTGATTTCATTGCCCATGTAGGGACTCACAATTGCCTGAGAAATGGATTGTAGCTGTTTTCAATGAAACTAGACATGAACCTAAGCACACAGCTCATACAGTGACATAGTATCCTAGTAGAATACGAGACTAACAACCCAAGGAGACATTTTAAGCCTAGCCAAGTTCCTTACAGAAAAAATTGGTGAGTAATGCTTCCCAGATGTTTTTTGTGCAGGATATATATTCGTAGGTAGACAAACAATTAAAGGCTTTGTCTCCATCTAGTAGCGACATGGGTGGCATACCAGGGAGATACATACCTGTCCTTCCAGAACATCCTGTTTATGCTGCTGGTGAGGTGTAGGTCCCTTGATAGGGTGTTTCTGATGGTAGTTGTTTTCTGAATGTGTAATTGGTCCATTAGTGCTGGATTTCAGGAAAATTTGTAGGCTAGGCATAGTTTGACTCTCAGCAATATGTAGGAAACTGAATATAGGGACAATAATTTGAGGCATAGGATGTTGCTGGAGAGGTTTAGGCCCTTGATAGGGTGTTTCTGATGCTAGTTGTTTTCTGAATGTGTAACAGGTACATTAGTGGTGGATTTGAGGAAGCTTTGTAGGCTAGACATAAGTCGCCTCTCGACAAGTCTGAAGGAAGCTAAATATAGAGACAGTAATTTGAGGCATGAGACTTGTTTTCTACCCCGTGTATTCCTTTTATGAGAAATCTCCGTGGATGCTCAAATTGCTGCATATGACTGGTAAGGTACATGCCAAAGAGGGTGTTGTACTAAGTGATCAGTCTTATGAGGCAGAGTAAAATGAAACTGTGACTTGTCTTATCTTTACTTTTAAGTTTTGTAACATGGAGTGATTTCCTCACCACAGTAGAAGCATGCTGCCCAAATGTCAAATCTGTGTCTGCATGTGTTTCCAACTCCCTGGCTGCAGTTTCTACTCTCAGGGGTGTGTTATCATTGTGGCAGTTGGCAGGGTGGCCATCTTGCTGAAAAATGCTATGATACTACATGATGTACTGGGCCCTTTTGAATGATATTAGTATCTTGGAGGGAATTGATGACTGCTCCCAATTTGCAGTCTTCTGCAAACATGGTCAGCCAGAGGCCCTTGATTTTAGCCTTGGCTTCAGAGATGTATATAAATGCCAAACAGGAGGGACACCAGTAGTAATTTTTTTGTGGAGGTAGATTCCCCTATTCTAACTTCTTGGGCCTTGTCATTGAGCCAACTGTCTATTCGGGGGGGGGGGGTTGTTGTATGGGTTAGTACCTAATTTACTAAGCTTGTTAACAATGCCAAAGTGGGGTACTGTGTCAATTGCCTTGGCCAGGAGGAGGGAGGCATTACCTACTGATTTGCCCTTGCCCATCATTTTGATAACCTTCTCGAATTCCACCAGGTTACACAGGCAAAACCTGCCCTTGACAAAGTCGAACTGATTAGAGTCCAGTGTTTGTAGGTTACCAGTGTCATCATTTGTGATGGCCATGATTATTCTCTCCATAGCCTTGCACATCAAGCTTATCAGGGTAATGGGTTGGTAATTTCCCATGTCCGTGTATGGGCAAGTCTTGTGCAGTTATAACCATTGCAGTCCATCATTTATTAGGTATGAAGTCTGTATGGAAGCTGTGACTGAATAGAGATTCTAGTAGGACCAGTAGTTCATGTTTCATGCTATTAAGGAGACATCCTGAGATGTTGTCAGGACCCATCAAAACAGTGTTCTTGACCTTGGAGAACACCTTGAGGACCTGCTTTCAACTGATGGTCAGGGACGAGATGGATGTTGGAATTTCCTGAGAAATATCGGGGAGGGTGAAGGCTAAACTACATTTGTCAGCCAGGAGATTAGTTATAGCTTTTATTTCCATGTAAGTGGCAGCATTTACGATTAATTTGGTGCACTGCTGTATATTACTTTGAGGTTTTGGATATAGCTGAAGAAACCCTTATGGTTATCCTTGATCTGTGCAGCTTTTTTTTTTACTTAAATTTGACTTTTGAGGACTTTATTAACCCTCTGCGTTGCTTATTTAGGCTAACAAGGAAGCTTTTGCCTTGCTGAATATTTCCCCATTTAGTTTTTTGCACGAGCGTCTTCCTTTTGTAGTATAGCTTATTAATGCTGGAATTCTTCCTGGACTATTTGTTTTTTGTTTTTTTTGTTTTGTTTTTGCAGTTATTTCGAGTACATACAGCAGTTTCTGTATGGTTATACAGTGTTTCTGTGAATGTGTCTATAGAGGCAGGAGTACACGTGATGTTTAGAGGGAGCCTGAAATTTAGTTAAGGTGTCACTTAGTAGTGGCAAGTTTACAATGAAGTAATTCTTAAAAGTTTAATGGTTTCCATGTGCCCATGATTTTACATTTACCTCAAAGGACAGATCTTTATCAGAGTGTAGGTAAGGAGGAAGAGATGGGGGAATCCTAAGTGAAAGACTTGCTTTGGTAGAGTTTTTAGTTATATCTAGAAAAGAATCTGCTGTTAAAAAGGGATAATTAGTAGGGCGTATAAAATATTGCATGATAACTATAGGAATAAATCAGAAAAGATTGGGAAGAGAGATTGGATAAGCAGTGCACAAGGAAACAATGGAAGGACATATGGCTCCCAAATATGTAACAAAGTGTAGGAGTTTTAGGATTTTTGCTCAGAAGTGTTTGCATAGGTATTTTTATACCCCAGACAGACTCCAAATAATTTTTCCTCAGGTAGACGGTAAATGTTGGAGGTGTGATGGGGAAAAAAAAGAGGTAACTGGGATTGTAATGAGTTGACCGACTTCAAAAATTCCCTACAGAATACTCTTGTCAGAAATATTGGGTGAACGAAATGTGTATAACTAAGAAAATTATTTTTTGAACTTGGCTACAGGATCTGAATTGCCTAGACATAGTAAAACTTTGTTAGGTTTAATTCTGGTGCCTGCCAAAAAAGCAATTACTAGAAAATGGAAATCAAAATCTAAACCAACTGTATTTAAAGTAAATAATAAAGAAAAAAGAACTGGAAGTGAGATCTTTAAAAAAGGGTAGGAGAAAATTACATAGAAAAAAAGTGGAAATGGTGGAAACAATGCATGCAGAATAATGTTTTGGATGAAGATTGAGGTTTAAGGGGAGGCAGGAACTGAGCAATTTTTGTAATGCTGGATTGATGGTAATTATGTAAAATGTGTGTTTTGTAGAATATTTGTAACTGTTAAGTTAACATGGTTTGTTTTCTTTTATATAAATGTATGTTTATCTGTACCTTAAGTAATTCAGTAAAGGTGTTAAAGAAGAACTGGAATTGGGATCTTTACATCAGGAAAGGAGAAAATTACATAGAAATGGAATTTGTGGGAACAATACATGCAGAATACTTTTCAGGCGAAGGCGTGAAATTTAAGGGAAGGCAAGAATTGAGCAGTTTATGCAATGTTGGACTGAATGGCAATTGTTATAAATAAAGAATACATTAATGTAATGTGTCATGTATGTAAATGACAAAAAAGGGGACAGCTTTATGGTCTGAGTTGACTAGTGAGGATATTACACTGGGTGGGAGGATGTATTTTTCTGTCAAGTCACATTCTCACCTGTGTTTCTTTTCCATGACCTGGATAGAGAAGTCCTCAATGTGGACCTCTGCTTAGAGGTTTGATTTCACTCATAGTTGACAGGCAACGCATGGGTGGATTCATAGGTTTGTAGAGTCATAGGTAGGTACTAAGCTGGCTGCCCTTGCTGGCTATTTTAAGTCTAGCCAGTTTCCTTTTTGTGCTCGAAGTAACCTATCCCATTTGGTGGGATACAAAATTAATGAAGCTAAAGGAATGGCTGTAAATTGTGTACCCACACACAGTTTGCTTCAGCAATATCTGTATTTATGGGGACATGATAAATTGAAGTACTTAGGAGTATGAATTAAAAATGATTCCAGTGAGGAAGATAAGGATATGTGGGGAAGAGACTAAACAAAGGATAATACAAACACTGAGGAATTGGAAGCTCTCTTATATGGATAGCAAGATACAAGCAGTTAAAATATTTTTAGTTCTTTCAGTTTTATATACAGGTCAGGCATATTTTTATCAACCAGAAGAGAAGTTGTGGATCACAATTAATCAAGAGCTGAAGGATTTTATCTGAGAGAGGAAGACAGCAAGAGTCCATTGGATAAGCTGGTTCTTCCAGTAGAACAAGGCGGTTTGGGATTACCTGATTTGAAGGGGTATTTCAGGTCTACACAGTTAAGGCTCCTATACATAGTGCAAGCATAAACCTATAATTCAGAGTGGAAAGGGGTGATGAAATAGGGGGGAAGCTCAAGAAACAAGGAGAGACTGGGATTTTGGATGCAGATCCTTAAGCAGAATAACAAATAACCATACAGAATATTATATTCACAAAGTAGCAGAAAGTATTCTAAGAACTAGACCAACATGGGAATGGAGAAAGGAGATTATGCTGATAGGGATGACTGCAATTAGGGTTATGTACAGAATAGGCAAAAGGGGGCAGGAATTTTTTGGCGAAAACTAGCAAAAGAACCAAGGTACTGGGAGCAAATAATTAGAAAGGGAAGTGTAACAGAACGGGAAGAGGCCAATAATTTGTTTGGACTGCAGGCTAGAGATGGTCTTCCCTATCAAAGATTGGTATCAGGGTGTAGGCACAGAGAAAGAAATAGGGTGATCCTAAGTGAAAGACCAGCACTGGTAGAGTTTTTAGTAAAATCTGGAACAGAAGCTGCTGTTAACAAAAGAATAATTAGTACAGCATACAAAATATTGCATTATAACTGTAAGAATCAATTAGAGGATGTTAGAAAGGATTGGGAAGTGAGATTGGATAAGTAATTTACAAACACTGAGGATATATGTATGTCTCCGAAATGTGCAACAAAGTCTAGAAGATTTATGATCATTGCTTGGAAGTGTTTACATAGGTATTTTTATACCCCAGTACACTCCAAAGAATTTTTCCTCAGGTAGACAGCAAATGTTGGAGGTGTGATGGGGAAGAAAGAGGCAATTGAGAACATATTTTCTGGGAGCATAATGAGTTGGCAGACTTGAAAGATTTTCTGCAGACTACTCTATCAGAGGTACAGGATGAGCAAATTGGTGTAACTAAGGAATTTTTTTTAGCTATAATACAGAATCAGAATTGCCTGGACATAGTAAGGGCTTGGTGAGTCTAATTATGGTGGCTGCCAAAAAAGCAATTGTTAGAAAATGGAAATCAAAGTCTAAACCAACTATACTAGAAGTAGTGAATATAGTAACAGAGATAAAACAACTGGAATTGGGATCTTTAGAAAAGGGTAGGAGCAGGATTTGAATGAGCTAAGTAATATTTGACTGACAATGACTGGTTAGATTATAAGTGATGTGTAATATTTGCAACTAAAATTATATCAAAATTGTTTTCATTTATGTAAATGTGTAATTGCCTGCATCATTTGCAATAATTTAATAAAGATGTTTCTTGTTAAAAAAAAAAAAAAGAATTAATAAGTAATATAGGAGGGGATAAGACAAAATCGTGGTATATAATCAATCTGTAAAAGTCTTCAAGAACGGACAGTATTCCTGTGGGAAGTTTGGAGCTTAGAAGGTAAGAAAATGACACAGATCTGAAAGGTTCTGATTAACACTGTTTTAAAAGCAGGAGTGGTACAATCATCTTGGAAGAAAACTGTTGGCTTTTTTATTCAAAGAGGGTAGAGACCTCTTAGACCCAGCTTCATATAGACCAGTTTCAGTTTAAACCACGATTATAAAAGGGTTATCTCTGTACTAGCTAAGAGAATGGCAAAAGAGTTGCCAAAACTGATAGATATGGATCACTGCAATTTTATGGAGGGGAAGCAAACATTTGACATTACTAGAACAATGATGATCCAGAGAGAAGCAGTGTGTGTAGTAAAATACAGCTGTTGGTGAGTCTTAACAATGAGAAGGCATTTGATAGTCAGCTGGGATTTTGATTAAGGGAATGGAAGCATTTGACTTCCCTGATAGATTAATAAGTTTAGTTAAAAGGTTGAATGAAGGGTCAGAGACAAGAATTAAGGTGCGAGTTTCTCTGACAAGCTGTGTTTGAGCAGAGGAGCCAGACATGGGTGTCCTCTTTCCCTTTTGTTATTTGCTTTACATTTAGAACCATGGCAAAGAAAATAAGGGACTCATAAACACAATGTTTTAACTGGTATGCTCAAGAAATGTTAACTATATTCACACATTGTTTTATTTTGTAAAAGGTAAATCCATAACAAGTTATTTCAGTGTTGTGGAACATTTTGATATGAAATAAATGATAAAACAAAAACTATAGTCAAACTATGCACCTACACATGATCTGGCTTAACAATACCCATTATGGGGACATGAAAAGATGGGAGTATTTCGGTGTATGGATTAGAAAGGATTCTATTATGGCAGCTAAGGATATGTAGGAAAAGACTAAACAAATGATAATACAAAAACTGAAAAGTTCTTTATTATGGATGTGATAGTAAGATATAAATAGTGAAAATGTACCTAGTGCCTTTAGTTTTATTTAGATATGTGTATTTTTGTCCACTAGAGGAAAAGCTGTAGACTATCATTAATAACGATTTGAAAGAATTTATTTGTGAGGTTTAGAAGTTAAGAGTTAAGTGGGATAAGTTGATTCTCCTAATGGAAAGTAGTTTAGGGCTGCTGGATTTGAAGGGAGAGTATAGAGCTATGCAGCTAAGTCTTATATATGCAACACAGGAGGAAGGTTACAAGTCCAAGTGGAAAGACGTGATAAAGAAATGGGAAGCAGGTTAAGAACTAAAGAGAGAGAGAATGATTTTGAATCCAGGCCCTTAAGTATAACAACCACCATACAGAATATTGCATTTGTAAAGTAGCAGAAGGTATTCTAAAAACGAACTCAACTCAGAAATGGAGAAAGGAGATTTCACCAATAGGGATGGCTGGCAAGTAGAGGCATGGAAGATAGGCAGGAGGGGGCTGGAATACATTGAAGAAAATTAGGAAAGGAATCAATGTATTGGGAACAAAAAACTATTGTGGGAAAGTAATACAGTGGGATGAGGCCAAGTGGAAGCTTGCACTGCAGGTTAGAGACTACCTTCCCTATTAGTGGTCAGTAACAGAATGTGGCAAAGAGAAAAGGATAAGGGAGTGCTATGTCAAAAGACTGGGTCTGCTTGAGTTTTTAGTTTAGTCTGGAACA
Source organism: Protopterus annectens (assembly GCF_019279795.1). NCBI lineage: Eukaryota > Metazoa > Chordata > Ceratodontiformes > Protopteridae > Protopterus > Protopterus annectens. Next base: position 928,795,986 of record NC_056739.1, read on the forward strand.
GAAGTTGCTCTTAAAAAAAGGAATAATTAGTAGGGCGTATATAGTATGTTGTATAACTATAAGAATCTATCAGAAGAAAGTAGAAAAGATTGGGAGGAGAGAATGGAAAGGCAATATAGAAAGAAGTTCTGGGAATACATCTTTATGGCTCCCAGGTATTCAAAGTCTAGAAGGTTTAGGATTTTTGCATGGATGTGTTTGCATAGGTATTTTTATGCCCAAAGCAGACTTCAGAAAATTTTTCCTCTGGTAAATTTTTGGAGGTGTGATGGGAAAGAGAGGCAATTAGCGGTATGTTTTTCGGGAGTTCCTATCACATAGTCAAACTTGTACAAGTTCAAATCCCATGTCGTCGAGACCATAAGTTCAAACTTGTACAAGTTTGAGCATTTAAATGGAAATCTCCGTAAGGGGAGGTTTCCGTTCATTTCAATGTGGTGCGATCTTGGAGTTGGTATATTTAAGTAGTGGGGGTGTGGGTGGTGCAGGGGGCTTACCCCCCCATCTTACAACAGTTTATTTTGTTTTTACTTCTTTTTTTTATCACTAGTCAAAGTTTTGTAACTTCGAATGGAATGGTTCGAACATTCAATGTTCGAAGTTATAAAACTTCGACTATGTAATATAGACCCGTTTTTCGGAATGTAACAAGTTGGCAGATATTAAAAATTCCTTACAGAGTACTTTGTCAGAAATGTTATTAAATTTAGTGGAACTGGCTGCCACAAAAAACAATTAATAGAAAAGGAATTTGAAATCTAAACCAGCCACAAGTGAAGTATTGAATACTGCAAATGAGAAATAAATGGAATTTGTGGGAAAAATACATGCACTTTGAGGGATGGCAGGACTTGAGCAATTTATGTAATGTTGGAGTGAATGAAAATTTTTACAAAGAAAACATGTATGTGTACTGCATGAAAATAAAAGGAATGTTATGGATTGATGGATTGTTTTCTTTTGTTACAGTATGTGTACCTTGTATTAGTTTTTAATACAAGTCATTGCTTAATAAAGATGTTTCAAAAAAAAAAAAAAAAGATGAATATCTTACTGGTGTTCTTCCATATCACTGTTGCAGTACCCTTTACTGAAGGGACCTCCTGCCAAGGATAGCACAACATCTGGTCAGTATACCAAAGCCTTTAGGTCTTACAGGCGCTGTATGTCACATGTATGCTCTTCACATAAGGCATGATGCAAATACTCAAAACGTCTTTGCTGCCAGTCAGAACCCCATTATCAAATGTTGGTCTGAAAGCCCTTGTGCTGTACAGGTTACTAAGTTGTTTTCGGATAAGTGTCACATTGGGGTTCAGATAAGTGCCATATTGGGGTTTCTTCTCTATTTTTTCCATTTTGATGCTTCCTTGTGTTAATGTTGTCCAAGAGGGGAATATGTCAGTATGGGAGACAGATTCCCCATAAAGACCATCATGACCTATGTCTTATTTTACCTAGGTGCTTTCCACAACCATACATGGTGCTGTTTCTCTCAAGTGCTTGTCCCCAAGACCCTTTTTCGTCGCTTAGCTTCTCTACATATACCGTGAGAACCAAAGTCTTAAATTGTTGGCTCAGGGTGCTTTGGTGGAATCCTCCCATCCTGAGGGACAACCATGTTTTAAGAAGAAGGTCAAGAAGCCTAAACCTCTTACTGTTGCTGTCCGGCCTTCACAGGATGTCTCTCTAGAAGGTAGTAAAATCCCTGAAGACCATCTAGTGCTTGCATCGTATTCCTTTGCAGTGACCCTGTCAGAAACCAACATGGGTCTGACTTTTCAATCCCCTGGATAATAATAAAAAAAATCTTTTGGGGACAGCTGTGGCTGACCTGTTCAAGCCCCTACAGAATAAGGGTAAGGCCATGCAGGAACTTAAGCATGTTTTTCTCTCCCCATACCTAAATTTTAGAATAATTACCCTTTTAAATCTATCTTTGTCCATAAGCAGACTTGTCAGCCTTCCAAAGGTAGGAAAGGGTGTAGGTGTATGTCTCCTGCTAAGACTACTCAGACTCCTACATTTCAGAAGCCTTCTTTTCAGGACAAACCTGTCTCTGTTTGACATTTTGCTTCCTCTCCCTCTTGACCAGGTCCCCTTGTCCCTCTGCCTTTTTCTCTCCCTCCTAAGTTAGCAACATATCACCTCGGTTTCTTGGGTGCTATCTACCATTCGTCAAGGGTATTTCATGGTATTGAAGTCCCTCCCCCCTATTTTCAGGCATTACACAACCTCTTCCAGAGCAGCTTTTTCATTTCCCAGAGGTTTTGCTGTGCTTTTTGGATAAAAGCATCATGCAGCTTATTCCAACCACCCAAGTGGAAAGGAGGGGACTTGCAGACCAATTCTGGATCTTTCTCTACTCAAAGCCTTCCTCAAGGTCCCTTCTTTCGAGATGCTGTCTCTCCAGACTTTGTTTCCTTTCCTTCCTCAGACCTTCTTGGTCACTCTCGATCTCAAGGATGCCTAACTTAATATTCCTGTTCACCCTCTGTTCATGAAATGTTTACATTTCTCTGCCTCTTCCTCTCATTTTCAGTTCCCTGTGTTGCCCTTTCTACTGCCCCAAGAGTATTAACCAAATGCCTTGTTCCTGTTGTTTCTTTTTGCAGATTTCAAGAGTTACAGATATTCCCCATCTCCTCCCTCAACAGTTTTCTGCAGGATCTCCACTTTACCTCTATTTTTTTGCAAAGTCATGGTTCACCATCAGTCTCAAAAAGCAGTTTTTTATGCCCTTCCAAGATCTTACTCTTCTCGGTTGCAGGAGTCAGATCATTCCCATGTTGCCTTCTGTTCTTGCACTTAAGGTTTTGTCTCTGACAGCTTTCTTCCACTCTCTCCTTCCTCTGTCATGGCCACGGTATTTCTCTGAGTTCTGTTTATGGTCTTCGCCGTCCGCATGCTTCCTGTCACCAGGTTCCATATGAGAAACTCTAATGATACATCAGATTAGTGTGGCTTCAACAATGCGACCCTCTGGAGTTCTTTGTTCCTTTGTTTAATTGTCTCAAACTTGAACTGCAGTGGTAGATTCAGCAAATTTCTCTCAATCCAAGAGTTCCCTTTCATGCTGCAGTTCCTTCCCAGGAACTGCTCATATATGACTCAGGTCTGGGGTGGGGTGCTTCTTGTGGCTCTCTGAAAGTCCAGGGCCTCTGGCCTCCTTTTCAGAGGTCAGACCATATCAGCCTAAAAGAGATGAGGGCTCTGCTTCTGGATCTATAGGCGTTTCATTCCCTTTCTCTCCTTGAACCCCTAAAAATCTACTTGGAGAGTACCACTTTGATGAAGTAGGTCAACAAACTTGGTATGAGGCCTTATCTCCTTTACAAACTAGCTCTTCAGGGCAGGGATCTGGTTGTCAATTATCAAGTGACTTTTTACATGGTTTACATTCCTTCAGAGCACAGTCTAGTGGCTGACTGTCTGAGCAGGTCCAGAACACAGGCTCACAGATGTATGCTTCATAGAGATGTGTTTCTGGGCATACTCCATTGGTGGGGTATTCCTCAAGTAGATCTTTTTACCTCCCCTACAGACAGCTTCCTGTATTCTGTTCAAGAGTACCAAGTCCTGTGACTTGGGAATTGGACGCCCTGTCTTTTCCTTGGAAAAAGAATGTTTCTGTATGCCTTTCCTCCCTTTCTACTGCTGCCAAGATCAAGCAGGACTCTCCCAAAATCTTGTTAGTGATTCGCTTTTTGCCCAGACAACACTGGTTCCCACTTCTGTTTCATCTGGCCAGGAGCAGTTGCCACATATTACCTCACTGGGTGGACCTTCTCATACAAAACAAAGGATCTGTTATCCATCCTCACCTGTCCACTCTCCATATGACACTGTGGGTGATAGGGTTTTGATCCATTTTAGGCAGCTGTTTTCTGAGAATGTGCACCAGGTTCTGCAGGATGCCAGGAAACCCACTACCAGAAAATCATGTATGTCTGAATGGAAGAGATTTTCTGTTTGGTACCTGTCTCACCATAAAGATCCCTTTTCACTGGGGGTTCCCTTGGTTCTCTATTATTTGTGTGATCTGCTCCATGCTGGCTTGGCATACTCTTCAGTTGAAGCACACCTGTCAGCAGTCTCTGCGTGTCTGCTGTTGAACCCCCCCCTTCCCCGGCCTTGAGGTCAAGTAATTTCTTAAAAGACGTCCCCCTTAAGGAAACCTATTCTACCTTCTTGGGAATCTCCATTTTCTACTTGAGAAATTGACTCAGACTCCTTTGAGTCTGCTTCTCCAGCTTCCTTACATCTTGGAAGACTGTTGTGCTGTAGGCTCTTACGTCTGCCAAGAAAGTGAACTTCAGGCTCTTACAGCTATTTAATTTTTTCTCAGAAACAAAGTTTCTTTGTTCTAATCCATCTTTTATGCCCAAGGTGGTTAATGAGTTGACCCTTAATCAGTCTATTCACATTTCTTCCTTTTTTCCTTCCCTGCAGTCTGCCAGTGAAGAAGGTTCTTCACACCTTGGACTTGCATAGGTAGCTCAGATGTTATCTGGATAAAACAAAGCTTATTCACTGATCTGAGCAACTTTTTTTCCTTTCGGCCCAGGACTTTGGGTTTGTCTGTGTCCAAGCAAACTGCCTCATCCTGGATCTCTAAGGCCATTTTTCTTTTGTTGTACTTTTCATGGCAAATGTCAGTCTTCATATCCAAAGCCACATTTGACTAGGCTGGTTGCCTCTTTGGATGGCTTTTTCAAGGGTTTGAACACTAATTCCATCCTTGAGGCTGCTACTCGTTCCTCTGTTCATGTTTATACTAAGCATTACAAATTGAATGTTTTTTCCAGGGTCAGAGCAGACTTTGCCAGGGCTATTCTTCTTGGGTTTGTAGAGGCCTTGTCTATGCCTTTGCCCTTCCACTCTTCCTTTTAGCTATTGTACTCTCCCTTCATTGAAGAATACCGCAACAGTGATAAGGAAGGACATGATACAGTTTTGTAAAATCTTACCGTAACAATAGATGTCCTCTTCACTTTTGCAGTATTTGAAACCCTCACCCCCTGATTTCTGCTATAGCTTTTGTTCCTGTGTTTTTGTTACCCTCCTGGCCGAGGGGCTGTCACTGCCCTTTCCTTTTGAACTTTGTTCTTCTGGATGTACATGTTCTCCTTTTCCCCTGGGGATGTTTGGTTGCTCCTGGGGCAGTTTAGTTCTGACTATTTACATCTGTACATCACCTGTATGCCCTACTCCCTACACGAGAAGCATACTAACTGGTCAGATGTAAGACTGTCCTTAGCAGGAGATCCTGTCAGTGAAGAATACTGCAACAATGAAGATCGGGACATCTACTGTTACAGTAAGATTTTACATGGCTGTACTTCCCACGTGATGCTTGATGATGATGATGACGATGATGATGAACTTTGAGTATAGTCCTCTGTATTTCCACTCAAGTAAAGAAAGCGTGTTTGACTCTTCTGTAGAGTAAATGTTGTGAGGAAAAAAGAAAGTGTTGAGCCCTTGTAGCAGTGCTTTTTTTTGACAAACCACTCCTAGCACAAAGTCTTTCATACATATTCCATTGAATGACAGTGGAAGTGGTGACGTCTGTGAAATCATTAAATTCTTTGGTTACACAATCTGAAAGCATTTTGACTCTCATTTATTTGTAAACCATTCTTGCCTCCGCAACTTCATTGCAGGCTCTTGCACGCATAATGTTATGTTGTCAATTTCTAATTTCCAGTATTAGAGTGTGGAAACAGAGGCATGAATGAAGCCCACTATGTTCTCCGTGCTTGGAAGAGTGAGGGCTACTCTATTTTGTGAGGCCGCTATTACTGACGCATTTAGTAAGCTCCTATAAGGTATCATTGGCACCTTTCTCTAATGCCACTCTTTGAGTATTGTCATGCATGTTTTTATACACAATGTCAGATTTAATGGAGATATACTATAGACCCCCCAACCCTGCCTTTGTATCCCCAACTCCTCAGTTTCTGGAGCTTCCAGATCATATTAGACATAGTTTATTTATTGACATCATGGCTCGTGTTGGTAAACTGGTCCTCAGACAGTTTTTAGCCTGATGGCCTAACAGGTAGCTACAATCCTGATGTGCAGTTATGTGGTTCATACATCATATAGTCTGGTGAGTGTCATGCAGTTATGTGGTTCATACATCATGTAGTATAGTGAGTGACATGCAGTTATGTGGTCCATGCATCATATAGTATAGTGAGTGACATGCAGTTGTGTGGTTCGTACATCATATAGTATAGTGAGTGGCATGCAGTTATGTGGTTCGTACATCATATAGTATAGTGAGTGATGTGCAGTTATGTGGTTCATACATGATCTAGTATAGTGAGTGACATGCAGTTATGTGGTTCATACATGATCTAGTATAGTGAGTGACATGCAGTTATGTGGTCCGTGCATCACATAGTACAGTGAGTAACATGCAGTTATGTGGTTTGTACATCATATAGCATAGTATAGTGAGTGACATGCAGTTATGTGGGTTGTACATCATATAGTATAGTATAGTATAGTATAGTGAGTGGCATGCAGTTATGTGGTTTGTGCATCATATAGTATAATGAGTGACATGTAGTTGGGTGGTTTGTGCATCATATAGTATAATGAGTGACATGTAGTTATGTGGTTTGTGCATCATATAGTATCTTGAGTGACATGCAGTTATGTGGTTCATACATGATATAGTATAGTGAGTGACATGCAATTATGTGGTTTGTACATCATATAGCATAGTATAGTGAGTGACATGCAGTTATGTGGTTCGTGCATCATATAATGAGTGACATGCAGTTATGTGGTTTGTACATCATATAGCATAGAATAGTGAGTGACATGCAGTTATGGGTTTCGTGCATCATATAGTATAGTGAGTGACATGCAGTTATGTGGTTCATGCATCATATAGTATAATGAGTGACATGCAGTTATGTGGTTCGTGCATCATGTAGTATAGTGAGTGACATGCAGTTATGTGGTCGATGCATCATATAGTATAGTATAGTGAGCGACATGCAGTTATGTTGTTCGTGCATCACATAGTATAGTGAGTGACATGCAGTTATGTGGTTCATGCATCATATATATAGTGAGTGACATGCAGTTATGTGGTTCGTGCATCATATAGTATAGTGAGTGACATGCAGTTATGTGGTCGGTGCATCCTGTAGAATAGTGAGTGACATGCAGTCATGTGGTCCGTGTATCATATAGTATAGTGAGTGACATGCTGTCATGTGGTTCATGCATCATATAGTATAGTGAGTGACGTGCAGTTATGTGGTTTGTACATCATATAGCATAGTATAGTGAGTGACATACAGTTATGTGGTTTGTGCATCATATAGTATAGTAAGTGACATGCAGTTATTTGGTTCGTGCATCATATAGTATGAATGACATGCAGTTATGTGGTTCGTGCATCATATAGTATGAATGACATGCAGTTATGTGGTTCATGCATCATATAGTATAGTGAGTGACATGCAATTTTGTGGTTCGTACATGATATAGTATAGTGAGTGACATGCAGTTATGTGGTCCTTGCATCATATTGTATAGTGAGTGACATGCAGTTATGTGGTTCGTGCATCACATAATATAGTGAGTGACATGCAATTATGTGGTCCGTGCGTCATATAGTATAGTGAGTGACATGCAGTCATGTGGTCCGTGCATCATATGGTTTAGTGAGTGACATACAGGCATGTGGTTCATACATCATATAGTATAGTGACTGAAATGTAGTTCTGTGGTTCGTACATCATATAGCTTAGTGAGTGAGTGACATGCAGTTATGTGGTTTGTACATTGTATTGTATAGTGAATGACGTAGTCTACGCAGACAAGGAGTATAATATGCGAGTACATTCCAGTTACTGTTTATAGTTCAGAGTTTTATACATGTGACATAGGTTTGTGTTGTTAATGGTACCATAAAATGGCTAATGCAAACGGAGGGTGAGTTATAAATTATTAATTATTTGCAAAGGCATGGATGTTGAAGTATGTTTGTACATGGAATCAGGCAGGATGTTTGTAATATTGGAAGTTAGCTTCTTGGAATACGCCTTAACCTGAGTCAGACCAGTCATGCTCCTCCTCCATCTGCACAGATTGAAGCGGTTGTTTTTTAACCAACAGGGTGGGGAATATATCCGAAAAAGACTGTCTTGACCATTTTTTAAGTGATGATTTTGAATTTAACAACTATGATGGACAGTCAGTTACAAATCGAGAAAGGAGGCACAGCAGTCGGTCTATGGGAAATATCAAAGACTTGATTTACAATATGGGCAAGAAACTGTTTTTAATTAAATGTGTTAAAATTGACCATGCCTATTTGGCAAAGTGTTTAGCTTTACATATTGTGCCAAAAGGATTTCGATTTTTTAAACTGCCTATGGGTGTTGAATACAATAACAGTATTGTGAATGAATTTAACAAGTTGTTTGATAGTTACGGTTTTAATTATATGAACACTTTGATAAAGTTTAACAATGAAAAATTGTCTTCTTTAGTGAATGAAGTGGAGAAGATGAATAGTGAAATAATTAATGATGTGTCCTTCCCACAGTGGAAAGACTTATATAACAAACAGTTCATGTTAGCCGAACAGAAAGCTAAAAGTATTTTTTTAAGAAACGGTAGGAAAATAGAACGAGATGTTGAAGCTTATAATAACAATAGAGCTTATATATAGGCCCATGATAACTCTGGTTTTGAGAGTGAAAGGAATGATTTAAATGGGGGAAGACAAGTAGACAAGGAGGCCAATTTTCAAGGGGGCCGATTTTTTCCAGCCCCAAAAAGTCAATTTGTTCCTTGGAACAGGAGATGGAGAAAATAGGCTATGTTGTTAATATGGAAAATGTTGATGTACTAGATAATTTTAATGATGTATTAGATAACTTCATTGAAAGTGAAACAAGTAAGTTTTCACAAGGAAAACACTCAAACAATGAAGTAGACAAAATAATTCATTCCTATAATGGATTTAATGTGTTCAATTACACTGAACTTCAAATTACTCATGATTTATTTAAGTTATTTACTAAAGGAATTAAATTTATTCCTACAGTGCATTTTAATCTAGTTGATGTGGTCAAAGAGGTCAAGTTATACTGTAGACGATTAAATTTGGCATTGCAGTTTAAAGAACAGGACGAAAAATGTGAGCCTGATATGACTACAATCATATGACTACAAAACGTAGTAAAAACAGCACGTTTATTCCAGTTTCACATCCGCGTGTGGTTAATTTTGAAAAATGGTATGTCATGATTTATATGGGTTTAACAAAATTAGGAAGAAAGATACTTCAATTAAACCCGACAAAGATAATTTAACAGTTGATGAACGTATTTGTTTGAATTTTTTCATGACTAATGAAGATATTAGAGTCATGAAACCTGATAAGGGGTGGAATAGTGTTATTTAACAGTATGGACTATACCAATGAAATGAACAATATTTTATTCCAATCTGGTAATTATGACACGACATCTTTAAATGAAATTAATATAGGCTTCAAGAGAATTGATTTAGCCTTGGAAGAATATTTTATTGACCACAGGATTACGAATGAGATTTACAACTATTTAAAAAGTGGCATTTCCAACTATGGCCACTATTTTTGGTATTTCTAAAGTCCATAAAAACCTGTCCCATCCCCCTTTCAGACCAATAGTGTCGGGAAGTCGATCTAAAACTTATCCCACTAGAGTTGTAATTGACCGATGGACCAAACCGGTGTATAACAAAATACCTCACCTTATTAAAGACTCGTGGAATTTTTAGAGCAATTGACATCTAATATTTGGAGAAAGGATTTAATTTTTATCACTACTGATGTGATAGATCTTTTTTCTTGTATTCCTAAAGATATCGGTTTAGACTTTTTTAATAATAGTTTGAGGAACTACTCCGACATGGACTGGGATCGCATTTGTCTCATCACTGATATGATGGGACTGGTTTTAGATCATAATTATATTCAATTTGAAGGTGAATATTTTAGACAAAGTAGAGGTGTGGCGATGGGAGCATCTTGTGCTCCAATCTTTGCTAACTTAGTCATGTTGGAGTGGAAATCCAAATTTCTTTTTACCAGTGAATTTTATTCACATATCGTGTATTACACCCGATATTTAGATGATTTGTTTTTGTTATGGAATGGTCCACTGGACATTATACCCTCCTTTATTGATTATATTAATCAGACGACTGAATTTCTTAGATTTGCCCACAATATTAATACTAATGGTATTGCATATTTGGACATATTCATTGGTCATTCCTACAAGGGGTTTATGTCAAGTATTTATAGAAAGGAAACTTTCTCTAATGATTATTTGGAATTTAGCAGAAACCATCCACAGCATATTTTTAAAAATGTTTTTAAGGGGCAATGTATTAGAGCTGCTAGGATGTCTTTGACTAAAGATGTTATGTGTAAAGAACTTGAGTTTATCAGATCTATGTTTAGTAGCAGAGGGTACCCTAACCCCTTATTAGATGACACACTTCATTATGTTATTAATGAATGGGGTAATAAATACCCCCCAGTGCTTGGAATGGGTTTTAAGAAACAGGACAGTGATGGTCCTAATTTTAATCATGGACCCAGTCATCGAGTTTTTGTCCTAACGTATTCACCTTTTGTGCAATACATTAAAAATATAATATGTGGGCATTGGAATTTGATTACAGTTGACAAAGATTTAGCTTACATTTTGGGGATGAGTCCTAGTTTTGTTTATAAAACCAGACCCAATATTAAGAAGTTATTGGAGATGAGAGTGAATAATAAAAGGAAATTTACAGGCACAAGGAAATGTGGAGCATGTAAACAATGTCACGCCATCTGTGAAGATGTAGGAATAAAACTAGGCGATTTTAACAAGAAGTATATTAAATGTAGAGCAGGTAATTGTAACACCAAAAACGTTGTCTATATTGCCAATGTTTATTATGTCCCGCGTATTACATAGGGAAAGCAGAGCGGCATTTTAGACAATGTATTTATGAACATTTGTATAGGATTAAAGTGAAAGATTCTAACAATGCTCTATATAAACACATTTTTAATTATGGTGTGCAACACATTGTTTTAAATTTTCTATCATAGACAGTGTTGATATTTCACCGTATGGTGGGTATTGGAGAACTTTGTTAGCCATGAAGGAGAGTAAATGGCAGATTTTAATTGATGCTGCACGTTTCCCAGGTATAAATGAACATATCAGTATAAAACCTTTTCTTGCACTTTTTTAATATAAAGAATCTTTATATAAAGATTTTTATATAGAGATTAATATATATTTATTACATGTTTATACATTTTTTTATTTCTATTTTCATATTTATTGTTTTAGCAAGTATTTATAAGTTAAAGTTTGAGTGTTTGTGGTAGACGAAATGAGGTGACGTTTTTGATAGATGTTATAAGACTTTGTGAACCGGTAGGTGTATGTCTTTTTAAATGGGACTAAGTTTTGGTGCCTTTTAGAGTATTTAAATGGTTATAATGAAGGTGTACTTTGTTCTGATGAAGTCTGGTATGACAGATGAAAGCGCTTAACTTATAAACTAATAAAATTTTTTGTGAGTTCCTGTTTGAGCCGTGCACAGTTTGTGGGCTATCTGTGAGTAGTGTTTCTTGGACAATAATTGTCGTTTTGGTTCTATATATATATATATATATATATATATATATATATATATATATGTATATATATATATAAAATATATATATGGGTCTACTTCTATTCGCTGACAGCCCATTTCACTGAAACCCATTTCGTTGACAGCTCATTTCATTGACAAAAGTATTCAAGGCAAAAACCTGGGTTTTGCCCCCCTCCCCACTGTTGTGCGACTGTGGAGTTGTTATATATAGTTGGGGGGGTGTGGGGGGCGCAGCCCCCCACCTAGAATGTTTATCAATGAAATGAGCTGTCAACGAAATGGGTTTCAGTGAAATGGGCTGTCAGCGAATAGAAGTAGACCCATATATATATATATATATATATATATATATATGTATATAATTTTTTTTTAAAGAAACTAGCAACACAGATTTATCAATCCTAAATCTCTCTTTTCTTTCTCTCAATATATTATACCTCTATTTATGGTTTATGATGGTCATTTTTTTTTAGAAACATCTGTATTAAATTAGTACTTATTGACATAGGCAATCATACATTTATATGAAAACAAACCATATTGACTATCTTACTTGCAAACATTATACATCACAAACTGTATTGACTTAATTTTAGTTGCAAACATTATGCATCACTTATAATCTACCCAATCATTGTCAAACGTTACATAGTGCATTCAAATACTCCCTTCTTTTAAACCTCATTCCTCCCCTGTATGTATTGTTCCCGCAGTTCCTATATTTTCTGTGTAATTTGCTCCTACCCTTTTCTAAAGATCCCAATTTCAGTTGTTTTATCTCTGTTACTATTTTTACTACTTCTAGTACAGTTGTTTTAGACTTCGATTTCCATTTTCTAGTAATTGTTTTTTTGCCAGCCACCAAAATAAGACTCAGCAAGGCCTTACTATGTCTAGGCAATTCCGATTCTGGACCATAGCTCAGAAAAATAATTTCCCTGGATACACCAATTTGCTCACCAAGTATCTATGATAGAGTAGTCTGCAGGGAATCTTTAAAGTCTGCCAACTCATTACACTCCCAGAAAATATATTCCCAGTTGCTTGTTTCTTCCCTGTCACACCTCCAGCATTTGCTGTCCACCTGAGTAAGAATTCTCTGGAGTCTACCGGGGTGTAAAAATACCTATGTAAACATGTCCAAGCAAAAATCTTAAATCTTCTAGATTTTATTGCATATCTGAGAGACATACATATATCCCCCATCATTTATTTGTGAATTGCTAACCCATTCTCTTTTCCCAATCCTTTCTAACCTCCTTTAATAGATTTTTATAGTTATGCAATATTTTATATGCTGTACTAATTATTCCTTTTTAGTGGTAGCTTCTGTTCTAGATTCTGTTTAAAGTCTCTACCAATGCTGGTCTTTTGTGTAGGACCCCCCCCCCATTTTTTTCTTTGCTTATACTCTGATATCAGTGCTTGTTAGGGAAGGCAATCTCCAACCTGCAGTCCAAATAAATTCTTGGTGTCTTCACATTCTGTTACCTTTCCCTCTCTAGTTATTTTCTCCCATTACCTTGGTTCATTTGCCAGTTTTCTCCAATAAATTCCAACCCCCCCCCCTTGCCTATTGTCTGCATTCTGCGTTGCAGTCATCCATATCGACAGAATCTCCTTTCTCTATTCCCATGTTGGGTTAGTTCTTAGAATACTTTCTGCTATTTTATAAATATAATATTCTATATGATTATTCCTATTACCCTTAAAGATCTCCATCCAAAATCCTAGTCTCTCCTTGTTTCTTGAGCTTTCCCCCTGTTTTGTCATCATCCCTTTCCACTTAAAATTATAGTTTTCTGCTTGTGCTATGTATGGGAACCTTAACTATGTAGCTCTGAAATGCCCCTTCCAGTCAGGTAATCCCAATCTGCCCTGTTCTATTGAAAGAATCAGGTTATTCCACTTGACTCTTCCAGTCTTCCCCTTCCAGATAAAATCCTTCAGCTCTTTATCAGTTGCTATCCACAACTTCTTCTCTGGTTTTATGCCTGACCTGTGTACAAGACTAAAGGGACTAAAAACATTTAACTTTTTGTATCTTTACTATCCATATCCATGTAACAGATCTTCCAGTTTCTCAGTTTTTGTATTATCTTTTGTTTAGTCTCTTCCCACGTATCTTTAGCTGCCACACTGGAATAATTTTTAATCTGTATTCCTAAGTACTGGATTTAATCCATACTCCTAAGTAATTTTGTTTTATCATGTCCCCATAAATATGGATATTGCTGAACCAGTTCAGGTGTGGTACTCATGTTACAGCTATTGTCCTTACTTTAGCTTCATTAATTTTGTATCCCAAAAAGATTTGAAACCATCTTAAAATATTACACAACACTAAAATGTCCTTTTCTGGTTTTATCAGGTATAAATATTGGGTCTATATCACGTAGTCGAAGTGCCGTAACTTCGACTGACATATGTTCGAACACATATGTCCGAAGTTACGGAACTTCGACTACATATAAAAAAATGAAAAAAACGGACAAATAAAAAAATTGTGTGCAGGGGGGCAAGCCTCCCTGCACCCCCCACACCCCCCGCGACTTAAATATACCAACTCCGAGATCGCACCACATTGAAGTGAATGGATACCTCCGTTTATGGAGATTTCCATTCATACGCTCGAACATTTACAAATTCGAACATATGGTCTCGATTATATGTCGTTCGAAGTTGTAAATGTTCGACTACATGATAGGAACCCAAAAATATCATCTGCAAACAGAGCCAGCTTTCCTTGACTACCAGACCAATTATATCCTTGAATTTCCGAGTCCCTTATCTTCTTTAGAAGAACCAAACCAGCATGTGACCATGCAGCCTCTGCATAAAACTCAGGAAAAAACAAACCGGGCTCATGTAGTGCCGAACTCCACTGGGCACTCAGTATTTCCAGTCCGAAAGGTTGTAAAAATCCAAAGGAAATGTAAAATAAATAAAAAATGTCACTAAACCACCAGGGAACCTTTTAGAACCATTGATATTAATTTATTAAATAATTACAAAAATAAAAAAGTGGTTCCGTAACATCAGTACTCCCCCAGCATGTTTCCGTTTGCATTAATGCCATTGAACTCTATTGTGATTAATGATTTAGCTGTAGCTTTCTGTTCTTACTCTGTCACAAAAAAGACTGAACTGTTGTGGGATATTCTCTATTTTTCTACCCTGGCCATCTCTATGATAATGCCCAGTTCTTTATCAGATATTATAACACTGTTTCGTTATCTACCTTACTATGTTATTTTGGTTACATTGCTCAAAACAATTGTTTTGTGGAAATGAAACATATAAACAGGGAATCGCTTACCATATAATAAAAATCATGGGTTACACCACCTCTGTCTTTCTGTAGTACAAGTTGCAAAACTGTAGACCCAGGAAAACTCATTGCTCCTTCCTCGTGTTAGTTGAAGATCTGACCCCATTTAGGATAAAAGCAGTAGTCTGACATTATGCCGTGTATGGGTAGGAGCACATTGAGAATACTTGTGGAAATGGCCTTGTCCAGACCCATCTTGGACATTACAGGAGGAGGCCCTTGGTGCTCGTCCATTTCTATCTTTTATTAGCTCCGTCGTTCTGGATAACCCTGTCTTTTAGATACGTCAGTATTCAGTGGACCTGGCTTTTTCTGGGGTAGTTATTCATCTACTGCAGTTTTATCTCTTTGTTTAGATGTAGTGTGTTTCATTAAACAGTTGTAAGATTATGGTCACTCTATTCAGTCTGTCTGATAAAGTTTCCTGAAACTGGACAGTGACATCTACATCTCAAGCTGATGTGTAGACATTTCTCACTTTAGGTATTTTAACCTGTGCTTTGACTTTTCAGACTTCTCTATGACTTTCACTCCTCACCTGAATTGCATTGAAAACAAACTAAGTTCACAGTTCAGGGAGACTACCTCCTTCTTGGGGTTCACAGGCAATTCATTGAAAACTATTTTGTTAGAAAACAAATCAGTTGTAAGGAAAGTGATCAACTTCCTTTTCATAAGTCCAAAATGGATGATTGCTGAAGTTACTGCATTTTTATGCAAACCATGGTGAACTGCCTCAGTGAACATGCATTTTAGCCACGTGTATGTTGTCTGACTGGCTGTTGACGTTGATGACAAGCTTTCCTTTCTTGGGCCACAAGCTGGTGGGGGGTTGCATTCCCACAATTGACTTATGTAGTTTCAGTTCTTCCTGTATTCACATCTGTTCTCCCTCTATCTCTGTCCTGTACAACAGAACACAGACTCTACTGGATACATTTCCAATTTGTCCTTCTGTCCATTACCCATGATCATAGTTGCATTGCTCCCATCTTGGACAGCTGGCTACCTACTTTTGGTCACTTCCCATACTTTTCCTGAGTAGAGAAAAAAAGGAAGCTTCTTTATATAAATTACTGCCCCACCTTTCTGCTACGTCTGTTCCTTCTCAAAACATCCTGTTATTTCCCTTCTGAAATGCCTGTCCTTGTCAAAACTCTGTTTCCTGTCTAAAGACTAGCTTCAAAGAGTTAGCCTTTTCTGTCTACACCCTCTTTCTGAAATACCTTGCCACAACACTTTAGGATGTACTCAGCCCGCTCATCCTTCTTCTCCAAACTAAAGCCTTAATCTATCTTTTTAATGAACCCAACTGCAAGCTTTTTGATGTAGCATAATTTGGAACCACATCCTTGTTTGATCAGTGTTAAAATTAATTTCACTTGTACATGCTGTTATACTAACCATTGTGTATGTGTCATTTTATTTTACCCTTTAAGTTCATGCCTCAACAAGCTTCATTATAGGATCATATGATATACAAGGGAGTTTGACCAGAGGGCATGTGCACCTTGCCACTAATCACCCTTAGGCTCTACCATCCCTTTCAAGTAAGACAAATCATAGATCATTTCAAACATGGCTACCAAACAGATAAGTAAGCAAAATGTGTTCTTTATTTTTAATTAGCTAGTTCATTTTGAAAAAGAGATAGTACTTTTTCTGCCAGTATAGCACAGTAATGGAGGACTAAACCACTTAAAAACAGATTACATTGCCAGTGCCTTTATTACATCAGTGGACCACTGCATAGAAAATCTTCGCAGTCCGTTATGTTCTTACATGTAAAAAATATCTGTAGCACAATTGTATATTATAGGGAAGTGAAGCTATGTTGAGGGTTTGAGAACTTTGTAAACTCTTTGAATTGTACCTTTAGGATGTCAATCTTCAGGAAGCTACGGTAGTTTTAAAGATTTCAGAGACATGCTTACTTATTGTGTTTATTTAAATATTTTCAGCTTTCTCCCTTTGAAGACTGTACCATTTCACTTCGGTCACATTTGTAGCATTTATGTTTTGTATGCAGTAGCATCAGTGTCGTAAATGTTCCCTGCGTGAGATGCTGTACTTGGACTACCTACAGCATTTACCACACCGCCAAAATTTCATTCTTTATTTGGGTGACTGCACTTGTCTAAATGAGCAAACCAACTGCAAGTCCGTTCTTCCTCAGAGGCGCATTCCTGTATTATTTCAGAAACTAGTTTTTATACCTCACACTATGCCCTGCAGGATACTGTGGCAGACAGAAACTAAAGCTTACAGTACAGTGAGTTCTAATTCACCCTTGCTGTATTCCAGCGATTGCTTATTTATACTAACTTATTGAGCCATTGGAGCAATTCTGAAGGTCTTGACTTTTACATTTCTGTAAGCATTTCAGAGAGAAAGGCAGCTTCCTGCTGCCTCATTTAAATTCAGACTTCCAAGGAATGTCTGAAAGTTATAGCACAACAAAGGAAGCTGGGAAGATGTAGATGTAAATGTTTAAAAAGGACAGATTATCTCTCGCTGATATGGGTGGCCAACTAGAAAGAGTACAGAATTTCAACATGGCAGACTGACCCCATTTTGTCTGTACTTTGGGGTGTATATTTTTCTTCTGGCCTCTGTACTAGTAGTAATAGTAAAATTATACTAATAATAATAATAATAATAACAACACTGTGTTAATGTACTTTAGAATGCCTAATCTTAACCATCTTAAAAAAAAAAAAACTGAAAAATTATTTCTATTATCGTGTCAAAAGATTTTATATTAAAGATTGAGGTGAATTAGCAATCCTCCAAACTGCTTAGAGGGGTACAAACCATGTGTGCGTGCGTTGGTGTTCTCTGATGCACTGTTAAGATTTGCTTCTCTGTCTTGTGCCGAGTGAATACGGTGTTAGACTGAACTGTCCTGCAACCCTGAACTAGATAAAGTGGGGGATAATTGAGAGAATGAATAAATTATGTACTTGTTTCAAAGACATTTGAAATTATGTGGAAAAGCTGAAGCATTTTTTGTTAGTAAAAGATAAAAATGTAAGTGTTGACATGGTTATAATTTATGTAGTTGTCAAATTTAGATGTGTACAGTAAAGGATGGTTAACTGAGATGAGATCAGCACCTTCAGTTCTGATGCTGATCATATGTCCATTAGGCAGGTGGAGAAGTGGTCACACTCTGTGTGAATAGTATATATAACAGGTTTAAGTGCAAGTGAATAGAGGTGTTTTCTGTGCCATAAAATACTCCACATTTGAGTGGCTTTTATTATTGTTATGCTTAGTGCCTGCAGGAACAAGTGTACATGTGAGCAAGCACTTATGTAGGGAAAGGAGGCCATGCTGTACTGTGAAATCAGGTATGCACAAACAAGATAGCCTCAAAGTTCCTTAATGCTGCATGTCATCCCAGGTCACAGGGGGCTCTGTCTTATCATAGCTCTGCCTCCACAGTCAAACCCGAGTTCTGTTTCACGCACCATTCCCAGTGCCGCGGGAAGAGGTGCCCATGCATACTTCATGGCTCATTTCAATACTGATAAACTTATGTTGTTTCACAAAGGGATGAATGGCCCAATACAAACCTTAATAGCCTGAAGTATGACTTAGTGACACTTTGACGCCTTGTTTTTAATAACCGGTTTGTTTTTCCAGGCTAAAATGAACAGTCATAATTTCAGTTAGACTGAGATGCTTTATACATGGATAAATATACAAATACAGTTATTTTCTGTAGCAAATTATATTTGTAGCCTGATAAAGCTGAAATTAATGCTTATGCAAAACTTCAGTAAGAGCACCCCATTCATTTAGATTTTATTATGAAGGATACATTGTAAAGGAATTTTAATTAGTAAACTTGATGAAAATTGGAGAAAGACTGTTCAACAGCTTCAGAGCTACCTAGGAAAATACTTCATTGTCATAGAGGCTTTCTTAAGTAATTGTTGTGCATGCTTTTAACCACAGTCTTCCAGGCAGTGGGAATATTTTAGCACAGAGAAGCACGTGGGCTGCAGTCCCACAGCCATTTCCAGCCTTCCCTCTAAATGAGCTCATTGTATGGTTTCCTGTAGCACAGCAACCTATTGATGTTCTTCATGTTTCACTGTTGCAGTCATTACATTTGGGTTATCTGCTTGCAGGTAGCCCTCAGTCGGCCTGATTAACAAAGTCTTGGGTCCTGCGTCGGTTGCTGTCCCTTCTTCCATGACGTCAGGTCGCCACGGGTATAAAACATGCAGCCGACGCCATTACATCAATCTTTCTTGCCGTGCCGTACCCGAAGCAGAAGCAGTTCGCAAGTGCCAGTCAGCCGACTCCTGAAATTTTCGTTTTCGATTTTCAGAACCGAAGTCTTCAACTAAAGCTAAGTACCCCATTGGGGAAACTTTTTCTTGCTCCTTACCGATGTCAGTAAAAGTTAATAATTGCTTGTGGAAAGCAAATACCTCATAAAGATTTTCATTCGTACTGTATTCCTTGCCTAAGACCTGACCACGATGTACCTTGCTGTCGGTTTTGTGGTTTATTTAATCAGCGCACTATCCGTCGATGGTATATTTTCACCTCTAAATATTTTGGGTCTCGGTTTAATTATCCAGAAATGTCGTCGGTTAGCCATCCGACTACCGGGATTCCGAAAAAACACAAAGATAAAGACAGAGACAGGCTGCCGAGGTACATAACTGCCGACGATGCTTCTCCTAAGCCAGTTGCCAGTTCGCCGGTACTCAGTGAGGCGCTTTCACAGCCCCTGATACTTGCTACTTCTGATTCGCAGGCTTCTACTGAGACCCATTCACAGTTCGGTATGCCGCGAGATGCTTCAACTTTGGAACCCACAGATGTCTCTACCTTGGATGAGTCCGGAGCCGCTGTGCAGGCACCAGCTTCTGAGGCTGTATTCAGGCCTACGGACTTGCATATCAAACCGATGCCTCTTCCTTCACTTGGGCCTAAATCTCGAATCATGCCTAAAAAAACAACTTGCCCAGGCCACATGCTCAGGCCTCTATGCCTAAAAAACAAATGATAAGAATGGCTGAAGATTTAATAACTCTAATCAGGGGCAGCCAACCCCCCCTTTCTAAGAGGCCTAGGACTGAAGTTGTTTATGAATCTTATGACCAAGATTCTGTTTTTCTGATTCTTCTGATGATCTGGATTTGCCTTATCTACTTATGAGGATTCTGATGCAGAGGACTCCCTCTGCTTCCCCTGCAGAGGATTTTTCTTGTGGTGAAACCTTACATACTCTAAGGGAGCATTTCCACTGGGAAGGCCAGGATTTTTCTGATTCAAAAAAGAGGCTTGGGGATTTCTTACTCCTACCTCAGCACAGGCTTTTAGCTATTCCTCCTGTACTAGACATTGTTGATGATGCTTTTTCGGAATCTAGTTTGGCCCCTGATTCCTTGCCTCCTGCTCCCAGAAAACCTGACAGATACTACAGGGTCCCTGAGTCACACAAGTTCCTTTTTAAAAATCCTATTGCGGATCCAGAGACCATTTTACAGGGACCCAAGGGCATTAAGGCTTCTACTGCTAAAAATCCTTCCTCTTCTGATAGAGACTCCAGGGTGCTGGATAGATGGGGTAAGAAGGTTTACACTTCTGCAACCTTGGCCATTAGGGCTTTAATCTGCCAGTTTCATATGTTAAAGTATCAGCAACATGTTATTGGATTGCTTAAACAGAAAATGATGTTGATTCCTGACTGTGTGGAAAATAAAGAATTACAGGATTTAATGCATTCTTCTGAACAAGTTGGAAAACATACTTTGCAATGTGGTTTTGATTCATTAGAGGCCTCTTGCAGGGCTGCTGTTGCTGGGTCTGTGCTCAGAAGGCATGCTTGACTAAAGGAGCAATCCTTGCCTGATCATGTTAAAGCTAAATTGTTGGATGCTCCCTTAAATCAGGACTGCCTGTTTGGCAACAAGGCTGAGGAAGTTCTTAAAAAGATGGAAGATAAAGCTAAACCTATGCAAACTGTTAAAGATTTCTTACAAGTTCACCCTCCTACATTTAATAGGCACTGACCCTCTAAGAATTGGTCCTTTCCAGCCCCTTCCAGGTCTTCTCAAGCCAAACCCATACACATCAAAAGCCTCAAGTTTCAGTCCCAGGGGACACACAGGACTAAGCAGTGGGGGGCCTCCACTTCCAAATCTGGGAGTAATAAGACTCCCCCATATGGTAAACTGTCTCAGTGACTTCCGTTTAAAATTTCCAAGCACTTATCAACTGACTGCCCCTTTGGAGGGAAAGATTATTCTTCATGCAAACAGCTAGGAACTCATTACCCAGGACAAATGGGTTTTAAATATAGTGTCCCAGGGATACAGATTTCACTTCCACACATTGCCAACACCAAGCGGGTGGCTGGACCTACCCCCAAATCAGTGGGCAGAGGCCCAAAAACAAGTACTTTCTCTCTTAAGCATGGGGACTATTCATATGGTACCGGAAGAGGAAAAGGGACAAGGATGTTCATCGTGTTTCACTGTTGCAGTCATTACTCTTGGGTTATCCTGCTGGCAGGCTACCCTCAATCGGCCAGAATTCTAGAGTCTAGGTCCGGTGTCGGTTGCTGTTGCCTCTTCCGTGACATCAGAGTGCCAGGGGTATAAAAGATGCAGCCGACACCATTTTCTTCAGTCTTTCTTGCCACACGGTGCCTAAAGTAAAAGTAGTTCGCAAGTGCCTGTCGGCCGACTCCTGAGATTTTCAAATCCGAATTTCAGAACCGAAGTCTTCATTAAAGCTAAGTACCCCGTTGGGGAAACTTTTTTCTTGCTCCAGACCGATTTCAGAAAAAGTTAACAATTGTATTTCTTGTAGGAAGCAAATACCTCATAAGGATTTTCACTCTTACTGTATTCATTGCCTAGGCCCTGATCACAACGTTGCTAGCTGTCGCTTTTGTGCTAGATTTAACCAACGCACTCTCAAGCGTTGGTTCGATTTTTCATTTCATTACTTTGGCCGAAGATTTAATTATATAATGCCATCGGATCAGCCGACAACCGGAGTTTACAAAAAATGCAAGGAAAAGGACAAGGATAGGCATCCGAGGTCCAAAACCGACGATGAAGCCTCTACTAGGCCAGTCGCCGGTTCTCAGTGAGGCGCTTTCGTACCCCGTGACACCTGCTACCTCAGAGCCACAGGCCGCTACCAACTCCCATGTGGAGCCGACTGGGCCTCTGGATACGCAAGGTATTGGACACTCGGAAGTCATTCCCTCAGATGGGTCCGAAGCCGCTGACCAGGCATCGGCTTCTGCGGGTGTCTTCAGACCCACACAACTATATATTAAGCCATCCTCAGCTTCAAAGACTAAAGCAGCTCTAAAGACAAAGAAACAAGTACAGCATTCTCCTACTCAGACTTCCATGCCTAAAAAACAGATGCTCAAAATGGCCAAAGACCTAATTACTTTGGTCAGGGCCTTCCATCCCCCTCCTGATAAGAAGCCTAGGCAAGAGACAGAGTATGATTCTTCTGATCAGGTATCTATTTCCTCTGATTCGTCTTCTGAACAGGATTACTCCATGCTTCCCTATGAGGATTCTGATGCTGAAGAATCCATTCCTTCAGCCTCTCCTCCTGAGGATTATTCTTTTCGGGAAACCCTGCATACTATGAGGGAGCATTTCCACTGGGAGAGCCAAGATTATTCTGAATCTAAGAAAAGGCTCAGAGACTTTCTGCTTCTTCCTCAGCACAGACCCCTTGCTATTCCACCTGTTCTAGACATTGTAGATGATGTATTTTCAGAGTGCGGCCTGTCCCCTGACTCTTTACCCCCCGCACCTGCTAAGCCAGACAGATACTACAGGGTCCCGGATTCTCATAAATTCCCATATAAAAACCCCGCTGCGGACCCAGAAACTATATCTCAGGGTCCCAAGGGGGTTAAAGCTTCCACTGCAGAAAACCCTGTCCCCACTGATATGGATTCTAGGGCTCTAGACAGATGGGGGAAAAAAGTCCACACTTCTGCTACCCTGGCTGTAAGGGCTTTAAATTGTCAGATTCATATGCTTAAATATCAGCAATATTTAATGTCACTGCTTAAACAGAAAATGTTGACAAATACTTCATGTTCAGAGAACAAGGAATTGCAGAATTTATTGCATGCAACTGAACAAGTGGGAAAGCATACTTTGCAATGTGGTTATGATTCACTGGAGGCCTCTTGCAGGGCCGCTGTTACAGGTTCTCTTTATTAGAAGGCATGCTTGGTTAAAGGAACAGAATCTGCCTGATCATGTTAAAGCAAAATTATTAGATGCACCATTACAGCATGGAGGATAAAGCAAAATCCATGCAGACAGTCAATGATTTCTTACAGGTACAGCCACCCAGGTTTAGCAGGAACTGGCCTTCTAAAAACTGGTCCTTTCCAGTGTCAGACAGACCACAAAGAGGCAGATACAGGCATCCCAGAGGCAGATCTCAGCCCCAAGGCTCATACAGGCCTAAACAATGGGGTGCTCCTACCTCCAAAAGCAGAAAAGACAAATCACAACCTTACAGGAAACAGTCCCAATGACTTTCCTCTACCAGTTCCAGGCAGTTTTCTTTTGACAGCCCCCTTAGGGGGAAAACTAGGACTTTTTTCATCAAATTGGCAAATGGTTACCCAAGACAAATGGGTCCAGAACATAGTGTCCCAAGGCTACAGGTTCCATTTTCACACACTACCAAGGTCAAAGGGCATGCCAGGCCTGCCACACAATCAGTGGGCAGAGGCACAAAAGCAAATTACAGCCCTCATGGAAATGAGGGCCATTCAGCAAGTACTACAACAAGAGCAGGGGCAAGGATTTTACTCCAGACTTTTCTTAGTACCCAGGAAGGACAAAACCTGGAGACCAATACTGGACCTGTCTATACTAAATACGTTTCTGGAAGTTCCGAAATTCAAGATGTTGACTCTGCAGCAGCTACTGCCCATGCTGGGCAAGAGGGTTTGGCTCGTAACTTTGTACCTAAAAGAGGCATACCTGCATATCCCAATCAGACAATCTTGCAGAAGATACCTCAGATTCATAGCTGGCTCAATGCATTACCAATTCTCTGCACTGCCCTTTGGCTTATCTACTGCGCCCAGGGTCTTCACAAAATGCCTGGCACCAGTAATTGCGTTTTGCAGACAAAAAGGAATTCAAATATATCCCTACTTGGATGACTGCCTAATTCAGGCAGAGAACAAAGACACTCTTCCAAAGCATCTGGCGTTTGTAAAAAGATTACTAATTGGCCTAGTGTACACAGTAAACGAAAATAAATCAAAACTAGTGCCCTCTCAAAAGATAATATTCCTGGGTGCAAGCTTAAATACAACTGCCCAGATGGCTTATCTCATGCCAGACAAACAAAAGCAACTGACTACTTACTTCAAGAAATTGGCAACAAAAACCCACTTATCTGCAAGGAAAATCCTGCAGGCCTTGGGTTTCATGGCATCCTGCATTCTACTAATTCCATATGCCAGACTGCATACGAGGAAACTACAATGGTATCTGAAAAGTGTTTGGACTCAGCATTGCCACAGCCTGGAGACAGTAATTGCACTCATTCCCTGCCTACAACAGGAGTTTCGATGGTGGGCAGAAACCTGTCACCACAACAAGGGTCTGCCATTCAGTTTACCCACAGCCAGACAGACACTGACAACGGATGCATCAGATTATGCCTGGGGGTGCCCATATAGCAGGAAAATGTATTCAGGGCACATGGCCTGCAAACCAAATGCATCTTCACATCAATCAAAAAGAGATGCTAGCTGTTCAAAATGCCCTGACAGCTTTCAAGGACCTGCTTCATCCAGGACAGTTACTGATAGACAGACAACACTACGGTCATATGTGGTACATAAACAAGCAAGGAGGTACACATTCATACCCCCTCTGCAGACAAGCAATGACCTTATGGGACACAGCATTGGCTTTTCAAGTTCACCTGCAAGCACAATTCCTGCCAGGAAAAACAAATACTCTGTCAGATGGACTAAGCAGAAACCTCATGGATCCCCACGAATGGAAACCGGATCCACAAGTCTTCAGCATATTAATAAGGAAATGGGGATGCCCAGACACAGATCTATTTGTCTCCCCTCACAACTGTCAATTGCAGAGATTTTGCACAAGGATTTATCACAAGCAAGCATGGAAAGTGGATGCCCTGTCATTCAGCTGAAAAAATCTAACAGCATATGCTTTTCCCCCACTGCCTCTCCTTCCCAGAGTACTCCTAAAGGTCAGACAAGAGAAGCCAAAAATGATGCTGATTGCACCAGACTGGCCACGCCAGCACTGGTACCCAATCCTAAAGAGCTTGTCTCAAGGTCCAGCATGGATATTGCCTCAAACTTCTCACTTGCTGACCCAACAAAACAATCAGATCCTGCACAGCCAACTCAGAACCTTAAATCTGGCAGCATGGCGGATAATGTAGCCATTCAGAACACTCCTCTTTCAAAAGCTGTTATGGATGTTATCTTGGAGGCCAGGATGCTCAGTACCAGAAAATCTTATGCAGAAAAAGAGATTCTGTGCTTGGAACCAGGAACAAGGCATTGACACGTCTGTACCAAATATACCTCAAATTTTACAATACCTAACTGAGATGCTGAACAAAGGCCTTTCTTTCTCATCAATTAAGATTCATGCCTCTGCCATTTCAGCCCATTACAATACGGAACCACCTATATTTTCTCATCCTTTAATAAGACAGTACCTCAGAGGGGCCAAAATCATTAGGCCTCCAAGGAGAGCACCAATTCCGGCCTCGGACCTCAATTATGTTTTGGAAAAATTCACACTGCCTCCTTTCGAGCCAGCATCAACAGCAGATATAACATTCTTATCCTGGAAAACAGCTCTGCTCCTAGCAATAACCTCTGCAAGGCGAGTCTCAGAGTTACAAGCACTCATGGCTGTGGAACCTTTCATCATTTTTCATTCAGACAGGGTTTATCTGAGGACAAACCCTACATTTATGCCTAAGGTGGTGTCCAGTGTGGCCCTCAACCAAACCATTCACTTGCCTACCTTTTACCCAAATCCACAGAACAAGGGTGAGAAAATTCTGCATTCTTTGGACATACAAAGGCAGTTACGCTTCTACTTGGATAGAACTAAAGTTTTCAGAAAGACTGAGCAAAGTTTAGTGTCATATGCTGCAGGATCACAAGGAAAGGCTATCTCAAAGCAAACTATTTCTAAATGGATAGGCAATTGCATCCGTTTCTGCTATTTTCAACATGGCAAATGAGTGCCTAAGGGCATTAGGCCTCATTCCACCAGAGCAGCAGCCACTTCAGCAGCCTTCCTCAGAGGAGTCCCAACCAAAGATATCTTAGAGGCTGCAACTTGGAGTTCAGTGCACACCTTTACAAAGCACTACCAATTGCCTCTCTACTCTAAGTCCAGAGCAGGCTTTGCCACTGCAGTTCTGCAGGGCTTCATAGCCTCTCCTAATCCTATTTAGCCCAGCCACCCATCCTCAGCTTTGGGATTCTACCCAAGAGTAATGACTGCAACAGTGAAACACGATGAACATAGTACAGTTGTGTACCTACCATAAATGTAGATGTTCGAGTGTATTAGCTGTTGCAGTCCAGGTTACCCACCATCCCCTTCTCTTTGCTGGGACTTATCTGCACTTGACATCTGGGGCAAGAAAAACTGAAGAAAATGGTGTCGGCTGCATCTTTTATAACCCTGGCGATCTGATGTCAGGGAAGAGGCGACAGCAACCGACGCCGGACCTAGACTTTGGAATTCTGGCCGACTGAGGGTAGCCTACCAGCAGGATAACCCAAGAGTAATGACTGCAACAGTGAATACACTCGAACATCTACATTTATGGTAGGTACACAACTGTACTTTTCTACTCGAGAAAAGACAATTCATAATGTCCTATCCTGGACCTGTCTGCTCTAAACACCTTTTTGGAATTTCCAAAATTCAAGATGCTGACTCATCACCAATTACTTCCTATGCTAGGCAAAGATGCCTGGTTGACAACACTAGATTTAAAAGAAGCATACCTGCACATCTCAATCAGGGAATCTTGCAGAAGATACCTATGCTTCAAAGAAGGCTACACGCACTATCAGTTCTCTGCACTGCCCTTTGGCTTATCTACTGTGCCAAGGGTATTCACAAAGTGCCTAGCTCCAGTTATTGCATTTTGCAGGCAAAGAAATATTCAAATATACCCATACCTGGATGATTGTCTAATTCAGGCAGAAAGCCAGGACATACCTTTGAATCATCTGGCCTTTGTACAAAGGGTTCTAACTTGTCTGGGGTACACCATAAATGAAAAGAAATCACACCTGGTACCCTGTCAAGTTATATTCCTGGAAGCAAGCTTGACTACAACTTCCCAGATGGCTTACCTCACACCAGAGAAACAAATTCATTTGACAACCTGCTTCAAACAAGTGGCCACAAAAACCCTGCTATCTGCAAGACAAATACTGCAAGCCTTGGGGTTCATGGCCTCCTGCATTCTTCTAATTCCGTATGCAAAACTGCATATGAGGAAAATATAGTGGTATCTAAAAAGCCTATGGTGTCAACATTCTCAGGATCTAGAAGCAATGATTCCTATCATACCTTGCATACACCTATAATTCCTTTGGTGGGCAGAAGCCTGCCACCAAAACAAGGGACTACCTTTCACACCAGCCCCTGCTGCCCAAACTCTAACAACAGATGCATTAGACTATGCATGTGGGGCTCACCTGGCAGGGAAGTGCATTCAGGGCAAATGGAACCCAAGTCAAATGCACCTGCATATCAATCAAAAAGAAATGTTAGCTGTACAGAATACTCTGACGGCCTTCAAGGACCACATTCTTCCAGGACAACTTATGGTAAAGACGGACAACACCACTGTTATGTGGTACATAAACAAGCAGGGGGGTACACATTCTTACCCCCTCTGCAGACTAGCCATGGCATTGTGGAACACAGCCTTGAGCTACCAAGTGCACCCACAAGCTGAATTCCTGCCAGGAAAATTAAATACACTGGCAGATGGACTAAGTAGAAGCCTCATGGACCCACACAAGTGGAAAATGGAACCAAGGATTTTCAACATGTTGACAAGCAAATGGGGGAGCCCAGATAGAGACCTGTTTGCCTCTCCCCAGCACTACCAATTGGACAAATTTTGCACAAGGACTCCCCACAAACAAGCCTGGAAAGTGGATGCTCTGTCCTTCAGCTGGAAAAACCTATCAGTCTATGCTTCCCCCCCTCTACCTCTGCTCTCCCAAATACTACGAAAAGTCAAACAGGACAAACCAAGGATGATTTTGATTGCTGCAGACTGGCCAAGCCAACATTGTTACCCCGTCCTGTGCAGTGTGTCACGGTTATTCCCTTGGCACCTGCCTCAGACCCTTTCCCTGTTGTCTCAGCAGGAGAACCATATTGTTCACCCTCAGCTTCTAACACTGACCCTTGCAGCCTGGCTAATTACATAATCTCTCCTCTACCATCCCTCATTAAACCTGTGATGGATATCATTTTAGAGGCAAGGAGGCCTAGTGCTAGAAAATCTTATGCTGAAAAATGGAAGAGATTCTGTGCCGGGAACCAGTCTCAAGGGATGAGCACAGCAGCGTCCAATTTACCTCAGATTTTACAATACTTAACTGAGATGCTTCACAAGGGCCTGTCTTTTTCCTCCATTAAAATCCACGCCTCAGCCATTTCAGCTCATTATAACACAGAACCTCCCTTCTGCTGTCATCCGCTGGTCAAGCAGTTCCTCAGAGGGGCCAAAAATTTGAGACCACCCAGGAGAGCTCCAACCCCAGCCTGGGACCTTAACTTTGTTTTGGAGAAACTCCCTCTACCTCCTTTCGAGCCAGCTGCTACTACAGACTTAAAATTTCTTTCTTGGAAAACAGCTTTCCTTTTAGCAATCTCTTCAGCTAGAAGGGTGTCTGAATTATAGGCCCTTATGGCATTGGAGTCTTTCATCATCTTTCATGTGGACAGGGTTTCCCTCAGAAGGAATCCATCCTTCATGCCCAAGGTGGTATCCAGTGTGGCTCTTAATCAGTGTATTCATTTGCCAATCTTCTTTCCCAATCCACAGAACAAAGGGAAACAGATACTGTATTCCTTAGATGTGCACAGACAACTTAGATTCTACTTGGACAGGACTAAACCTCAAAGGAAATCTGAACTTCTGCTGGTGGCATTTGCTGCAGGGGTAGAAGGGAAGGCTATTTCAAAGCAAACCATTTCTAAATGGATAGGCCATTGCATCCATTTCTGCTGTAAGCACCATGGAAAACCTATCACCCAGGGGATCAGACCTCACTCCACCAGGGCTGCATCTACCTCTACAGCCTTTCTCAGAGGCGTCCCTACCAGGGACACCCTAGAAGCTGCTACCAGGAGTTCTGTGCATACTTTCACCAAGCATTATCATTTGCCAATTTTCTCTAAATCCAGAGCTGGCTTTGCCACTGCAGTCTTACAGGGCCTTATAGCATGTCCTAATGCTATCTAAATTCCTCCTCCCAACCATAGCTTTGGGAATCTGCCCAAATGTAATGACTGCAACAGTGAAACACTAAGAACATAGTACAGTTGTGTACACTTACCATAAATGTAGATGTTCGAGTGTATTCACTGTTGCAGTCCTGGTTACCCTCCTTCCAGCCCCCTAACTTCTTTTGGCTATACCTCTACTTTCCTTTACTATGCTTAAAAGCCTTTTTGGTGTATTTTCTTTTTTGTTGGAGGTATATCATTGTTCTTTTATATTTAATTGCTCCCCATTAGGGGGGCACCTGACATCTGGGGTAAGAAAAACTGATGTAATGGCATCGGCTGCATGTTTTATACCCCTGACAACCTGACGTCATGGAAGAAGGGACAGCAACTGACGCAGGACCCAAGACTTTGTTAATCAGGCTGACTGAGGGCTATTGCAAGCAGATAACCCAAGTGTAATGACTGCAACAGTGAATACACTCGAACATCTGCATTTACGGTAAGTGTACACAACTGTACTTTTTGTGGTTGCTTTGCATCCCAAATGACTGCTATACTGTGTTTTGTGCCATCTAATATGTATGGTATTGGTCAGAAGATGAGAGATTTAGTGTATGCAAGTGCTACCATTTACTGCTTATTTGTCTTTGTGTACTGTGATAGTCTGACTGGGATAAAATCTTTCTTTCAGCAGAGGCCTGAGGAGAAATACCCACATTTAACAACAATTTTGACATTTACTTAAAATACAGTTACAGTATATCAGAAGGAATACAAAATATAGGTAAGTGTACACACACAAGAGAAAAAAAAATACAGTAGCTTACATAAACATCATTTAGAAACAGACCATGTACATAGCATGCATAGGTATATACAGCGTTGCACATACATTAGAAATAGACACAAGCCTTTAAATAGCAAAAACAGCTATAAAATTGAAAAATACTGTAATATCACCTGCATTTTCTAGCAATTAAAATAATGAAAAGAACAGGCAGCTTAACTATGGAAATATTAGAAAGGTGAGAAAGTGGTTAAGTATGATATGTTAGTAGCAGAGCAACAGTGAAAGGAACAGATATGGTATTAAAGAACAGATAGGATGTTGCAGTGTGTACTACCATGTTCAGCTTCATTTCTGTATGTTTTTTTTTCGCAGCATTCTGAGACAGATAATAACTGTTAACTGTGTTTACCAGGCTGATTTTGCATTTCTCAGAGCTGCTCCATTTTATCTCACCCAGGATATTGGTTAAGTTTGATTTTCTCTGTGCAAGTTTGAATGAGTTTTTGGAGTTGTTTGAACAAACCTTCTGAATAGTGGCAAGTCTGAACTACTAAAAAATGCAATTATGTATCCAGTTCATGCTGAACTGATGTGATTTATATAAAACCAACCATGTGACTCCTCTTCCATTGAAGCCAGTATGTGAGCTGGCAGATACTCCAAAGTCGCTCTGTTTTCCCAAAATGCAGTATCTAAAAATAGCCAGATATGAAATTGGCTACACTGCCAGGCAGGTGGGTTTCAGTACATATTAATGTCCTGCTAATGATGCCACTCCTTGTAAAACAAAACCCTCCAAACGATTTTCAGTAAAATTCACACCACACATTAATACATTTTCCACTTAATTCAACTCGGCAAGCCATTCTTCAGAGCCTTGGAGGCCTAGCTAAAAAAAGCCCCGTCACCTTCTTCCACTCAGAGTGCAGACTACAGTAGTGGAGCTGGTCTGTAAGGGAGGACATCCTCAGTCATAGCAGTCTTTGCGGCCACTTATCTTAGCCTGTAACTCTAGTCACATTATAGGAGGCTACAGAGCTCATCTTTAATGCTACAGATATGTCTTGGAAAAAAACACCCCTAAGAGCAGGCTTCAGGGTAGTCTTGTGTTTGCTTGATGCCAATTCCACCTGAAAGGACAGCACCGTGGACCAATGAGATACGTAGTTGGGGACCCTTAACACCAACTTGAATGAGGAGTATGCCTTCTTGCTTCTGTTGGCCAGTGCTCAAGGTTATTTTTTTTGAGGGGCAACTGTGGTTCCTGCGACCATCAGTGCTAGACAGAGATCACATAGGAGTTAACACTTCAGTGCTTAGATGGAAATTCTCTCTGGTTGACCTTGGATTTTTATTCATTTGTTCACTGTTTT
Organism: Protopterus annectens; assembly: GCF_019279795.1. NCBI lineage: Eukaryota > Metazoa > Chordata > Ceratodontiformes > Protopteridae > Protopterus > Protopterus annectens. The sequence continues at coordinate 928,827,708 of NC_056739.1, forward strand.
TTTTTTTGGGGGGGGGGGGGGGCAGGAGCAGAATGACAGTGCACCCAGTCTTTCAAAGTAGTATCCTTAAAACTGAAAAACATGATGACTAGATGATCCAGGATTTCCTTGTTTGGGAAGGCTCCTGGGAGATGAGAGGAGGAGGATTGAGGTCAAAGTATTCCTTCTTCAGTGAGCTGCAAAGAACTTCCAAATGAGTGACCATCTGAGGTGGCATAGCTTATTATTGTTGCCTGTTTCATGGACAAAGGCCTGAAGACCCAACTCTCTAAAGAATCCAATTAGGAGGTAACCCAACATCCTCCAACAGCACCAGATGAGGGCTTGCAGATAGACTTTTGCAAGAGGAAAAAAGTGACAGCCTTGTACTTTTTGTCAGGCATACCAGGATGAGTAGACAATGTGGGAGAGGTCTGCAGCAGGCCTGTTGCTGTTATCACACTGAAATCCTGAAGAGAGAGATCTAACCGTTGTGACTCGAGTTTCCTTCAAGCATCAAACAAGAATTTAATTCTTACATTTCAGCCATAATCCATGGTGCAAACTCACTTAGTGACGGCCCTTTCTTCCCTAGCGCTGACCAACTGTTTTGGGTTTGGAGAAGTCCTGGTGAAGACACATTGGCACCATGTTCTCTAGGATTAGGCTGAAACAGACCCAGACCTGAGCTGATGTATCTATGAAGCAGCCCAAAATATACCCCCTCAGGTGGGGTCTGTGGGTGCATCTTTGTCTTGGCTCTCTGACTTACCACCTCTGGAAATAGAGTGGATTGTTGTGTCCAGTAACTGGTGTAAACCCTATCTCTACAAAGGGCAGACGACTGTATAAATTGTTGACTTGTCTCTAAAAAGGCTGGTCCTTCCCTGCTCCTTTGAACCAATTTCCAAGTGGAAAAGACACACTATCCCCCCCCCAGGTGGCCTTGAAAGGAGTCCATCCTTTCATTACTGTAAGGACCCTTCTGTTCAGCATACTAGCTGAATGGCAAAGTCAATGCCCATCTTAGCACAAAGGACTTTGAAAACAAGAACATAAAAAAGTAGAAATGTTCACTGATGATAGCAAGGATTGTAGGCCCAACAAAAGAAGAATGGATGCAGGGGGCAGCTGCACTTATGTATTCAGTATGTTAGGTCAGAGCTGGCTGTATGCATAGTCCATCTAGGCAGTTGCCTGGGCACCATGCTTGTAGAGGTGCTGTTTCCAGTTTATTTATTTTTAGACTAATAAAATTGATAGTTTCTTTGCTGTAAATAAAATAAATAAATTAAACTGCAGCCCTACAGCAAAACTTTCCCACCCTGCAAATGTGATAGGTGCCCTGGGGTGAGGGGTGGGGTGATACCACACGTGACCATTTAACTCAAGCAGTGCCACATTAGACTTGCATTGCGAGGTCTCCATGACCACCATGGAGTAACTTTGCCTAGGGCAACAGCTAATTTAAGGCTGGCCTTTGGTCACAGCAACCATCATGTGTTTATATCCATGGTCATGGTAAAAGTTGCTGGCAGGTGGCACAGATGGATAAGATGGAGCTGTAGTTCCTGTGGTACAGAGTTTGATGCCCTCAACCCTCATTTGCTTAGTGTGCACCCTTGAAAAAGGATCATATGTCCTGTGGACCTACCTGGCTAACAAATATCTATTTATTTACAATTAAAAAAAAATTATTGTTGAGAAGGATGAACCCATTGTAGGATTAATCATTGAGGATTCTCAGTGTTAGAACTGCAGCAGTCTTCTTGTCACATTGTTGCACCAAGTTTTCAGTCATTTTGGAAAGAAAGGAAAGGTAATGGTGAGCTTAACTAATGACTGTTTCTGTAAAAATACCAAGTTGTTACTAAGGCTGCAACAGTCAATGTTCTGTTTCTTCATTGTACTGTTTTTATACCAAAAAAGTAATGGTGTACTTTGACCTTAAGTGTGCACGCTTGGCAGTCAGCATTGTTTTCTTTAGTAATTAAGCAGTCTTTTGCATATTTTTTCTTATGAATCCCCATAGTATGCTAAAGGCTTTAAGTACTGCTTGCCTGCTTTGATTGTTCTTTATCATTCTACAATCATTCCCTTCTTATAGAGTGCGCGCGCATACACACACACACACACACACACACACACACGCGCGCGCGCATGCACACCATTATGATTAGCACCTCTGCTAGACGTGCCTGCTGTGGGGCACTGCTTTCATAACTGAGCATTGGCCTGCTTTTTTTTTCGTAGCTGAAAGCCTTTTCACAGTAGTGGCAGCTGCATTTCTCCATTTTTTTCTCCTCCTACCCAGCTTCAACATTCGTACTTAACCTTTGCTTGTGTGCTGCATATGTTTTATTCTAAATTGCACTGGAATATAATCCAAGCGCTATTAACACAGGGTATGACCTCAAATTTTGTGACACGTGAATTCTCCATTTATCAGGATTTGTGCTTGGATGCAGTGAACAAGCAGTTATGTTTGCATTCAGGAGGAGCTGCTGTTTTACTGCCCGATTTCATAGCACTTTAAAAGAATGGGTACAGGAAACTGTTCAGGTAAGGTACAATGATATCGCAAAGCATTGCCTTGACTTTGTATTCAAACAGACTGTTCTAGTCCTTTCACTTCTGCAGTTTTTCCCTGTACATGTCTACTAGAAGGTGTATCTTCTGGTAGAGTGTATAACATAACATGCATTGTGATTCTGACACTACATTTTTTCTTTTAAACTAAGTGCTTTCTGGGTAGATGCATGCTAGGCATTATTTTCCTTTAGGTTTAGAAAATAAAACCCTCCCTGTGATTTCGTCTAACTGCAAACAAGTGATTTAGTTTTGTATAAGAAGTATTTATGAGTAGTATGAATCTGGTCATTGTTTTGTTGTTGTCAGCTGTATTTTAAAATCCAGTATTGACCTTATTTATGCATCACTTGTCTTATATTTTATTTACCATGCAGGTAGTATTGCTATTTCCACTATGGGACCCCAGGTCTCAGTCAGCAGAATGGAGTGGATCATTCCCCTGGTGGTCGTCTCAGCTCTGACCTTCGTTTGCCTCATTCTACTGATTGCAGTTCTGGTTTATTGGAGGTGAGCATACTGTAAGGATGATGCAACTTCCAAAGTATTTGTCAATCATATCTTTTAAGTGGAAAAATTCAAGTGCACATGTATTTAAGTTTGCAATGTTCGTTTTTCATCTAGATATAAATATTCTCTTTCATAATGTTCTTTAAAGTGTAGATTTCTTAACTGTTCAGGCTTTACATTGATCCTGCTAAGCAACATGAAAGGACGTATTAGAGACTCCATTTTATTGCATTTTGTCTGCTGTTTTTGTTTGGTGAAATGAATAAGCATCATTGTTAAACTCAGCAGCATGAGTTCCGTTCTTACTTTTAAGTGCAGTAATTCTTTCTACATGTCTGTCTGCAAGCCTGTAATCTGCCTGTGAACTTTGGTGATGCTAGACTTCTCTGTATCCTCAGATTTTCTGTTGAATACATATGGAGAAAGGAGGGGGTCAGTTCAGATTCTCAACAAGTCAGTACAGAATGGCAAGGTAGCATTGTTTTGAAAAATATAGCTGACAGTTTTGTGACAGACTGGCTAACTCAGGGTCAACAGAAGGAAATTATTTTTCTTATATAAGGTAGTAATGAAATAGCTATCCACGTGAGTGGTAGAATGAGGTAGGCTGGTGTTTGTGACCACTGACTTAGCCATGAGGTAGTAGCCAGGCTGTCGGCTGACCAAGTTATTCTTAGCTGCCGCGATGATCAATGAATTTGTACTGTAGCTGAAAGATTCCTATAAACTGAATCCAGTACCAAAGGAAGTGAAAAACATTGTAAATAACAACAAAGAAAGCTACACATATTGAGAAACTAAACCAAAGAAATAAACTTGCCCATCCTCAGCAGGAGTGAGCCTGCTTTGCCCGTAGCATTGTTAACAACTAACGGTGGTTGGGTGTATCACCCTCTAGAAGTGGCCATCTTGGTTGATAGTGTTGGGCAGGGACTTCTTTGCTGATTTTGATAGGCAGCTATGGCAAGTCTGCAAGCAAGAGGATGTCACCTTGTCTGGGTTTTCCTGGTTCTTATACCCCCCCCCACCACTGAACTAATTTGGAAGCAGGTAGTGCAGCCATAGGGCAGGGTCCCTTGGAGGTGGAAAATGTGTATGTGTTTGGGGGAATAGCCATCCTAAAATCACACCCAGTTTAGCTGAATTATTTTAGATCTGCAACATAACTTAAAGTGTGACTTGCTTATGCTAAATGCAGCCATTAGGGGTGCAAGGATCCAATCCATTCTGGATTGTATGTCCTGTCCATTCCAGGTGATAGGTCTGACTCCAGTTATCTTGCTTTGCCAAAACTGTGACAAATAGCATGTAAGTGTAGTGAGTATGAGCAGTGCATTCTGTGTGAAATCACCATCCAGTCAATGACATTGTTTGCCAATTATGGCAGATTCTGTCTCGTCATTTCAGGTATTGGGTAGAACATCCATTTGACTTAATTCTGATCCTTCAAGGCGTGTTGTTTCAAACTAAACCTAGAGAAAAGTGCATTATTAAAGTTAGTACGCATGCAGATGTGGTTTTTGGACATTCAGCAATGGGGGCTATATGATGCAAGGGGTAAAGTTTGAAATTTCTGTTCTATTTTGATCTCCTGTATGTGCTTTGTCAACACAGAAAATCTGTGACTAGTGTTGAGTTGGGAGCTTAGGTAAGGTGAAGTAAGAAGAGCATATCACGTGTCTTCATAGAAACCTCATTTTTGTGACTGCTGGTGTTGCAGGAAAATAACATCAAGATGCATGTATTTGTTAATTATATAAAAATATTAGTTAGCAAGGTTTTATAGCATTGGTTTTCATGGGGGTGGAACGTAGAACAAGAATATGGAGAAATAAGCAAGTGGTGGTTACACAGTGCTGCAGCTCTGTTTGTTTCTAAAATGACCCATTTATTTCCAAACTGTCTACCAGCTGAAAATGTGAGCATGTGAACAGTCCAGCCCTCCTGTTGTAAAATGAATTTTGAACCAGACCACTGCTTGTCCTGTCTGTGGCCCTAGATTTGCCTTTTCCAAGTAGATGGGGAGATGTGGAGGCACTGTGGAACAAATGGAGGCAGTTAACCATGTTTCAGTGGAATGCCTGATTTTGGGGGGGGGGGGGTGAACTAGCAACACTTGAGTATGTCTTGACTGTAAATGTCTGATATGTACTTGCTTAGAAAGAGTATTGCAAACTCCATGAAGACGCTTCCCGAGTGCAAGTAAAAGTAATTATATATTAACTGTTCTTTAAACAAATGAATGCTATAAACCAGGAAAGCTCATTGAAGTGTGTGAAGTTCTGAATTTACTAGTTGTGGCGTTTCGACCCATCGAGATGCTCACACGAGTAAGTGTGAGACTTGTACTTTTTTACTTTATTTATGTGTATGTGTTTATTGAACAGATTAATCCCACTAGGCATAGCCTATTTTCAGGGGAGTCCCAGGGTGATAATACTGACTGGAGAAGTTTGCCCAGACCACAGGAAGAGTTCCCCTGTCATTTTTTAAGAAAAGAAAATTATTAAGATTGCAAATATTTATGATTGTGGAAATGTATAGAATAGTGTTAAATAAGTACATAAGGAACCCCTGCTCTCTCATGTCATCTTTTGCATTTGTCTATGCTAATATCAACTCAGGTAAATGGGACCTCAGTTTAGCATGTCATCTGAAGGATGACAGCTCAGGAGTGTAGAGCCCCACCCACTTATGCTGCACTGCAGAATCAGCACTGGAAAAATAAATTCAAGCACTTGGTTTGGGAGTAGATTCACAGATTTGTGATGATTCATCAAATGACATTTCTTTAATGGACAAAACCATGAAAAACTATTGCTGAAAGCAACGTTCAGCAAACAACTTTTTTTGCAGGAGGCAAGCTCCTCCTGCACCCTCATGTGGGAGGAGACCCCCACCCCTCCTAACTTATGTATACCAACTTTGCTGTCACATAACACTGGAGAAAAGTGAATAGCCTATCATCTCTGAAAAAGCACCTTTCAGCAATATATTGCTTGTGGTATTATTAATCTGACAAATCATTGTCAAACACTCTTCACATTACCTCATCCACAACTTTCTGTTCTTCCAGCATTAAAGGCTAATGTACTTCCTTTCGAACCACTCACACTGCCACTCAACAAGGTTTATTGCTTGATATTTCTAAGGTGATCTAATAATGGCCTTAAACAGACAGTTGAAAATTTTAGTTTGCACTGTTAGTAAAACTTGATCACCGAAGAGAAGTAGGACCATTCACAAAGCTGAAACATCTAAACTTGCCATAATGAGTTTTTGCCAACCTTACAAATACAGTGCCATATATCACAGAACTTGTTAAAGTTAACTGCTACTTCCAGTGTATCCTTTTAGTAAAAGCCTGAAATGTATGTAATTATATCAACGTAAAAATGGTATCAGCCACACCATTTGTTTTATACAGCTTCTGCATTGTAAGGCTCAAGGATGTGTGCACGTACAGTGCATGTGTTCGAGGTCTGCACTTATTTATTTTGTACAGCATGAGAAACTACAAAGATGCAACTGGTGCCACTGTACAATGGAGTTATTTTAAAATTTAAATTTTTAATAGTCTAATTATGATTTTGTAAAAATGACTATCTGTGGCAAATTTAAATTTGCCTACTCTCTGCAATATTTCCCTAGTCTTGCATGATAAATCTTTACTCTGTCATGTTTGGAGAGTCATCATTATCTTATTGTACAGTAGCATTGTGACTGGTTAAAAAGACATTTTTGCCCTGTACTGTGTGCAGCATTTTACCTACATGGTTGGCTTACCAACTCCACCAAACAACTAATGAAAGCTAGGGGTAACGCCTGGAAATTATGGCATACAAGTAAAAACCCTGCACAATTCACTCAATACAAACAGCTGCCTAATCAAGTAAAGTGACTAGTCATCAAAAACAAACAAGACTACTACATTACTCTGCAGAACAACTATATGCAAAATCCTAAAAAGTTCTGGAGGTCCATAAACTCTCTGTTATACCCAGGCAAAAGCGATAATCCTCCCCAGATCCAGACATGGCCCCAGCTGGAAACTACTTCACTTTTTAATTCATTCTTTAAAAACAATATAGTCAATCGCACTGCCAACTTCCCATTAATCAACCCACTGCCCCATACCCATCTGGTACAAGACCAAACTTCTCTCTCCTACCCATACCTACCTCCACCACAAACTTAAACCTGGATCAAATGTTCCATATAACTTACCACCAGAATTCCTCTAAAAATCAGCAGACACTATAGCCTGTCCCATTAGTATACTACTAAACATATCCATTCAAGAGTTCTTCATTCCCACCATCTGGAAAAAGGCATTTATCCTCCATCTCCACAAAGGTGGAAACAGTAATAATATATCTAAATTACATCCATTTACCATCCTCTTTCCCATCTCCAAATTTTTTGAAGAATGTATCCATAACCAGCTACTTAACTACCTACTACACCACAACCTCCTCTCCCCAACCTAACATGGATTTAGGCCTAGTCATAGCTCCACCACTGCTCTTATATCTTTCTTGGACACAGTCAACCATGCTTAAGACACAGTCAGCCATGGTTGAGACTTGGGATACCTTGTCTCCTCACTATTTCTTGACCTTTCCAAGGCATTCAATACTGTCTCCCACTCACTTCTTCTGACCAAACTCTCTAATTTAGGCATATCTACCCCTACCCTAGCCTGTTTTTCTAACTACCTTACAGATAGACAACAAGCAACCAGATGGCACCAATCCCTCTCTCCTTTCCTCACCATCAGTACTGGAGTCCCACAAGGGTCCATACTATGTCTACTGCTCTTCAGCATTTTCATTAATGATTTCTATACCAGCATACCCCCATGCTAATGTCATTCAATATGCAGATGATTCCACCATCATCTGCATGTCCAAGTCTACTTCAGAACTACTTACACTCACCCAAAATGCCTTCACGTCCACTGAAACCTGGATGTATAATAACCATTTAGCCCTAAATACTAATAAAACCAAACTTATGTACACCCCGAAAAAAAACAACACCCCTATTCAAAAATAAATTTACCATCAAGTCACTCAACAACACTTGCCTCAAAGTAGTCCCATATACCAAACTTTTAGGGGTCATCATAGATGAACACCTAACTTTCCACCAGTATATTAATGCAAACATCAAAAAAAACAATCAGAAACTAGGCATCCTGTACAAGCAGAAACACTTCCTCACCTGTGCAGCAAGACTATCCCTTGCCTCTTCCTTTCTACTTCCATCCTTGCTCTATGATGCACCTCTCCTTACTAATATACAATCCTCTCTTAAATCCAAACTGGACTCATGCTACAATAAAATCACAAAATTTGTAACCAGCGCCAAACACTCCTCCCACCACTGTGTATCACTCCAGCATCTAAACTGGCTAGAACTTCCCCAACATCTAATATACATGCAACTAACCACCGCTCATAAGCTAATCTATAAGCCTTCTAGTTGTCCTGTCTTCTCCTCTCTGTTCACTATGTATCACCCAAATAGACCTCTGCGATCAGTCAGTCAGATGCTCCTTAAATGTAGCAAAACCTAATTTTTCTGCTGGTCAAATGCCTTACCCATATTCTATAGCAAAACTATGGAATGCTGTCCCTCCTTCATTTAGGTCTATTAGCAACCCTGAATGCTTTAAGACTTCACTGAAACAACACCTGTTCACCCATTGGCTATGTACATGTACCAGCGCTGACTATAAAAAACAATATTCCTAGCCTTCCTACTTTTCCTCCCTATCTCACTTATGGCTCAGACTCCTCATATATACATTCAGTGCTTCCAACTTGCTAAATCCAGCATGTGCCACTCAGCTACACACAATCTACTATAACAATTACCTACCACATCTTGTATTCATTCCTGATGCCTATATAACAATAGCGCTAAGGCTGTACCTCACTTTCAGTATCTTTTATCTGTTGCTCTCCATCTTTTCCTCGCTATTGCAAAACTGCAGTACTATATTGTCCACAAATCCGCTATTATCTCATGTCATCAGTTGTATTCTTGTTTGGCTTGCATACTTAATACTATTTATATTGTATCTATTTTATTGTATCACCCATTCTGTAATGTTTTCTTTACCATCGCTGCTTGATTTCTACGTTTTGATTCTGTAACTTTATCATGTTTGTTTTTGGAGCTTTTCTCCCCAAGCCTATACTGAAAATGGGCTCACCCAGGCCCAGTAAACTTCCTGGTAAACAAATGCAAGTAAATAATAAATACATAAATACATTAAATAAATAACAGCCAGCTAAGAAAATGTTTTTTAATTATAGTAGCTATTTCCTTAGCTGCAGCAAAAAGTTTTAACAAGCAAAAAATTATTTATCAAAAAATAAGCCATACTGATGTGCTGACACATGAAAAAAGACTTAAGCTGTATTCTTCCTAAGACATGCATATTACTGTATCTTGTGTTTACTAAGCAGTCACATTGCAGTACCTCACTTATAAAGTGGCACCATGCAAGTTACAACACAAAAACAACAAAAAATATTTCCATGCCATGTACCTTTTAATAAAATTTCACAAGTAATTACTTGTTTAATAAGCACATTACATAATTGTAATGCATCACGTTGGAATGTGTGGTGTTAATAGATATTTTACTAAAGTTGCCACTGGCTTCCCTGTCAAGGGCAACCCCCCCCCCCGCCACAGTGGGTAAAATACATCATATCATGTACACTAGTATGATGCTTCGTTAATTAACACACTCTCGTTGGTTAATTAAAGGAGTCCAGTATTCCCACAAGCTCCCGATCTTGTAATTAAAAATGAAACAAAGAACCTGCTTACTTCCATGGGTTCCTGACTGTGTATGCAGTTTTCCCTTGAAGTCACTTGCAGGCACAATCTGCGGGCAGAATGGGTAGTGCCATGATTACCTTTGCCAAGAGCAAATGTGACCATCATGTTACTTTCTCGAGTCACTTTACATTCCATTTGATGACTTTTAGTCTGTCATACAATAGGTCTCACTTTCTTTGCTCAAGAATTGGGAACAAAGCCAAACATAATGGAGACACAAAGGCCACAAAAAGGGACAAAATATTACTCCGTCGCTTAACATTAGTAGAACAACATATTTGGTATCAGCGTATGTTTACACATAGCACCCCCTTGGTTACTGCAGATGACCATGTCAAAAATGAAATAAGAATTAACATCTGCAAATGAAGACAGAGAAGGATAAGGGGAGTTTTGTAGAACCTTCGGAGTGGTCATTTTTGCAGGTGAACAGGATGATAAATTTACCCATCAAATTTGTGTTGTTGAAAAAGGAAACATTTTCTAGATATTTTACTGGTTGAAAGAAGTCCCTGGCAGCTCTGCATAATAATTGAATCAGTTTTGCATCTACAGATTTTCTTAAGCACATTTAACTGTGCTGTAAGCTTTCCAACTAAAGATGATAGAAATAGTTTCACGTGTGTCTTTCTGTTTTGTGTTTTGAAAAGCATTGTTCCACGTTAGATGGAAGTTTGAGAGCTAGGGTTAGGGTACATAACATCTCACCAACAAAACTTCTGTTAAGTCAGAAATCTTTGAAAAAAATTATAACAAAATAAGTTGATATAACTACAAAATTCAGTTAAAGTCTTAGTGCAGCGGGGTGGGTAGTAAGCCCATCTCCACCTCTCAGTACCCTTCATATACTTAAAATTAATGATGCTGTACCCCATGGAAGTTTTGTGGAGCAGAAGATTGGTTCTGAAAGTTTCTGGCTGCAGTAAGTCTATTTCTGTAATCCATATCTCTGTGTTCCTGTGTAAAGTCCCATTTTTCAACTCCAGAAATCTGCTTAGAGCCATTCTATAAATATGTTATTACACTTTGGTATGTTGATGACAAAATTTTACTTGTCATCCTAGGGTGTAATGAATGTAGCTATTGGACCACTATTAAATGCAACCTGTAGACATGTATTAAGATATTTTCCTCCATGATATAAAGATTTGTTACCACCCCCTGTAATTTGAATAGATGACCTGTGAGTTTTTTGCCCCCCCCCCACCTTAGATATCACACTGATATAAAAGTTCCCTAGACCCCCCCCCCTCCGCCATAGGAGAGAAGAGTTGTCCAAGGCTGCTTTATCCTATCCCCACCCTGTGGCTAGCAGCCCAAGTCACTCCCAAACCCTTAGCAGCAGCAGCGGCTACGGTTGCCATTGTATTAGCTCCACTCCAGGACACACCTGAGGGATGGTGAGTTAGCACTGGAATGCTTTCTCTTTGGGTGGGATAACTTGACAAAAACTGGTATAACAGTGAAAGAGAAATCAGAATGTTTGCCATGAAAACTGGTACCAAAACGTACCTGCACTGCACCCACCAATACAGTATATTATATATACTATGTCAAAGTGTAAAGTGAAACAAAAATTAGTGGTACAGACTTTTGTCATGCAAACAAGTGCACCAAAGAAAATAAAGGCAGTGTCCATGGTGGGAAAGGTATCGCACTCACCCTCCATGCAGAAGGTTGTGGGTTTTTTTCCCACACCAGTAGAACAAATGCTGACACTGCAGTGCATCATAAGTGGGAGGAGGCTGTTCCCCAGAGTGTGCCATTTTTCAGATGAGATGTTAAATCTCGGCCCCATTTGCTTGAGTTGGTGGTAGTTTAGGTCGATGTAAAAAAAATCTCATGGTATCTATGAAATGAGTAGTGGAAGTTCCCTGATTCCCTGGCCAAATTTCCTCTAGTAGTATAAGTACCACCTTGGGTGCCCCCTGAACGTAGTGGGACTGACTCTACCAACAAAGGATAGATAGTCAAGTCAAAGTAAACTTTATTGTCATTCAGAATTCACACAAGTGCAAAAACTGAATGAAATTCCGTATCTCCAGACTCAATGTGCAGACAGCATATAGACTATTCTCACAGACATTTACACGTGTAATACCTGGCTATGACATCACAGACAGGCAGGTAGACAGACTAATATTGCACATAATTAGAAACACATTTGAACACTTTTTGAACTGAACACTTACTTGCATGAGACTTTAGTATTGCACAGGTACTTGGTTAAGACATTGCATTGATCCTTGCACAGAAAGAGACATTGAGTATTGCACTGTGAGCATTAGAGTATTGCACTATGGACCTTAGAGTATAGCACTATGGTTAATTTATGAATTTGCATGTATTGCACTGAAAGAAGAGATATTTTATTGCATTGCTACTGCCCTAGATAACCTATAAGCTACAGTCGTAGTGAATATTGCACTAAGTATTAGTTGAGACTGGTAACCAGGTTCTTGCACAAATTGAGACAGTTTCTACTGACCCAGTTGGACATCGTGGAGTGTAGTGGTTATTAGAGATCAGCAGCCTGATGACATTAAGGAAGAAGCTGTTCCTGAATCTCGTAGTTCTGCAACGTATGCTTTGGAAGTGCTTTCCAGATGATAGATGCTTGAATAGTCTGTAAGCAGGGTGAGTGTAGTCTTTAATTATTCCTCTGGACCTGCTGAGACATCTGGATAAGTACAAGTTGTGGACAGGTGGTAAGGTGGTCTTAATGACCTGTCTGCTGTCTTCACCACTCTCTGGAGGAATTTGTGCTCAGAGGTAGAGCAGCTGCCATACCATACTGTGAAGTTGTTCATCAGGATGCTTTCTGTTGTACCTCTGTAGAAGGTAGTGAGAACTGCCTGTGGGAGATTCGCTGTCCTCAGCCTTCTTAGAAACAGCAGCTTCTGGTGTGCTTTCTTGACTATGGCATTTGTATTTGTGTTCCAAGACAAGTCCTCATCGATGTGCACTCCCAGAAACTTTGTGCTTCTCACTTTTTCAGCTGTTTCCCCTATTGATGGTGAGGGGAGCATGTTCCCTGCAATTTTTCCTGTAGTCCACAATTATCTCTTTTGTCATGTTCACATTTAGTGCTAAGTTATTTCCACACCAGTTAATGAGTTGTTCCACCTCATCTCTATATGCTGTTTCATCGTCATTACTGATGAGGCCCACCACTGTTGTGTCGTCAGCAAATTTGATGATACGATTTGTATTGTACCTGGCTGTACAATCATGTTTTAACAGGGTGAACAGCAAAGGACTTGGTACACATCCTTGTGGAACTCCAGTGTTAAGAGTGATGCTATCTGAGGAGTTATTTCCAATGCACACTTTCTGAGGTCTGTCTGTGAGAAAGTCAAGAATCCAGTTACAAAGTGGAGTGTTGACGCCCAGTTGGAGTAGCTTCTTTACCAGATGAAGTGGGATGACTGTGTTAAAAGTAGAGCTGAAGTCATTAATAAATAATGGCAACCTGAGGGAAAAGCATGCACAATACCTTCTTTATTTCTAAGCCTTAGAGTCCAGCACAGGGGAAGCCGCGGTGGTGCAGCGGTAGCGTTGTCACCTCACAGCAAGAGGTTCCCCCATTCGATTCTCAGCTGGAGCGCCTTCTGTGTGGAGTCTGCATGTCCTCCCTGCAGTCGAGTGGCGTTCGAAAGACATGCGGGAATGGGCGTGCCTTTGTTGAAGGTTGGGCTGGCACCTCGGCACAGTAAAAGTCTACTGCCAATCATTAGTGGACCGGAGTTCCGCTGTGGTGACCCCTAACCGGGAAAAGCCGAAAGAAGAAGAAGATTCCAACAGAGGGGAAGAGTCTCTCACAAAGTCTAGCAATTCACTTTTGGACAGAAATTAATGCTTATTGGACATGTTTACGTCCAAGAAGGTCTTTTTTGTCCAACTTCCTGTGTAAGAAGATGTCCTGTTTTCTCAGGAATATTCCTCATGATGATGATTTTTCCTGCAGCATACCACCCAGAACAAAGGGTTCTGACACACAGGCCCCCTCTTTGAGAAGCCATCTTCTCTCTGAACTAGTAGGGCTCACAGCCCTTTACTTAAACATTACTTTCTTACATAGTTGGATTTAACTGAACTATGCAGAAATCCTGTCTGTCTAATTCAAGTGTATCCTGACTGTTTAAAGCAGCAGTTTTGTGTCCAGCCGTTACACACAATGTTTCCATCATTTTCAAATTAATAGTTCTATTTATAACATTTGATAACATATTTACATCATTTTGCAACACCATTTTGGAGAAAGTAACTGCCACATCAAGTTACACATTATTGTGTATGTATAGACCTAAGTAGGTCTTAGTGACAACCTACCCTGAGTTCACAATTTCACATTCATGATGGACCTAGTTAAAGTCTTTAAGATTTGTATGGTTTTCTAATGACTGTAATTTATTTAATTAGTTATATATATGTATTTCTTAATATTATTAACACATATAGTTTTATATTTATTTATATATATGTACATTTTTTGTGTAGAACTAAATATAATAATAGAGCTACATATTGTGGTTTTCTGATCACAATATTTGTATTTTAAGGGGACATGAATTGTTGTCTGAGTATTATATTTCCTTATTTTAATTAACTATAGAATCAATTAGTTTATAAACATATGTATTTTCTGTCTTCCAAAAGTTATTAAATATTTAAGAAGACAAGAGTTCTATTAGAATATTTGATTCCCTATATTGATGCATTAGTTTAATACATGTATTTTTCTCTGTTGGGTAACAATAATACTTACTTGCTTTTAAATAAGAAGTTTTTATATTTACCTAATGAGAGGGTGAGTTTTTAGTTGTAGTAAATTATATTTGTTATCATGAATAGGTTTTATTATCCAATCTTTCGGAGATTACTATCTAATAGTTGATGGTTTTAAACATGCTTGTTTTTATGTATATATGCATTCCTTTAGATATGCTACCATGTTGCTTTAAATGGCAACAGTTACATTAATTGATTGATGATTAATTACCAAGAAAAGGCGGGAAATTAAGCAATTTAATAATATTACTGGCATTCCTATAAAAGTGCATGAATTTTTTAATTTAATTGTAACCTGAAGAAGCATACTTGGGTGTATGCGAAAGCGCTTGTTATTCTCTATAATAAAACAGCTTTTACTACATTGTGGTGATACTTGTTTGGTGTTCCTGAGATTATTGTGTATGTATGTTCACAGTGCCTTAATATTGCTACCTTCTAAGAATTGACAGCTTTTGAGGCTAGCTACACTTATATTAATATTTAATGACCATTAAAAAATTCAATTAAGTCATTCTGTTTACCAAGTACTCATACAAACTTAGAAAAAAAAAAACATAATACCAAATATCAACATTCTGAATAGCAGTTAAATCTCATAGGAAACTGGGTATTTTTATTTCAAAATTAATCTTGCTGCTTTTTGTATAAGTGTATTTACAACATTTAAAGTAAAATTTTTCTCATATTCAAAATTAATATGTTTTTACTGTAAGATTTGTTTTGTGGGGGGGGGGGTATGCTGTGTGTAGCTAAGATGTTCCACCATTCTAGTCATACATTTTCTAATAGGTTCAGAGGTTCATAGGTAAGTACTAGGCTATCTGCCCGAGGGCATCTATAAGCCTAGCCAGAATGTGTTGGCTTCACAAACCCCTTAGATTAGTTCCCTATGCCTCTGTCCAGCAGAGCCACTGCAGTGATCCCCAGGGTAAATTTTCTATTTTCCATCCACTCGTCAAGGTTTCTATTGAAGAGTTTTAGTGAGGGGCTCTGCCTAATGTAGATTGGAACCCAGTTCCAAATCATGGGGAGTCTGCGGGACAGGAATCTGTCCCTCCAGCACATCCTATTAATCGTTGTGGTGAGGTTTAGATCCCTAGAGTGTGTGGCTCTCAGGGATTTGTTTTTTTTAGGTGGAGCATGTCCATCAATTCTGGGTTGGACATGGCCTTGTAGGTCAGGCAGAGTTCACCTCTGAGTAAGCGGTATGCAACCGAGTACAGCTGGAGTTTCTTCAGTTGGGCTGCATAGGGCATCTGTTTGAGGCCAGTAATCCTCTTGATGAGGTACTTCTATGGTCTTTCCTGCTGTTGCAGGTGTCTTGTAAGGTACATCGCAAATGGGGCATTTTACTCTATGATGGGTCTGATGAGTGACGAGTAGAGGGGCACAATAACCTCTTTTGTTTTAGATGTGAACTTTTTTGTGATTAGGTGGGCCACATAGAAGGATTTTCTAACCACCTTGGTAATATGATTATTAAAGGAGAGATTGCTATCTACTTGGGTCCCCAGATCCCTTATTACATTTTCTGTATTTAGGGGACTACCACGTATGTGGTAGTTCGCAGGTACTTTGTTTTTTCCAAAGGGGCTGATTATGCACTTTTTGGCATTTAGCTTGAGGCCATGATTTTGACACCAGGTATCCGTCTCAGTGAGACCCTTCTGGAGGATGTCTGTATCAGCTGGAGAGTCAGTTATGGCCCCCAGTTTGCAGTAGTCTGTGAACTTGGTCAGCCATAGTCCTCCAGTGCTTGCCTGTACCTCTGAGAAGTATATACCGAACAGGACTGAGCCCTGGGGGACAGCAGTTGTAACCAGTTTAGAGTCAGACCTAGAACCTGCAACTCTCACCATGTGGGTTCTATCCATGAGCCAATTGGCAACCCATCTCGTGACGTAGGGGTTTATATTCAGGCTGGTGAGCTTGTTTATAATACCAGAATGGGGAATGGTATGGAAAGCCTTTGCGAGGTGTAGGTAGGCTGTGTGGACCTCCTTTCCCTCATTTAAAGTCTTGGTAACTGTCTCAAAGAAGTCCACCAGGTTTAGGAGGCATGATCTGCCCCTAACAAAGCCAAACTGGGTAGGGTCCAATGTTTGGAGATTCCCAATGTCTCTGTTAATGAGTTCCATGATGATGCGCTCCATAGCCGTGCAGACCAGGCTAGTCAGGCTTATAGGGCGATAGTTCCCAAGGTCTGTTGTGGCTCCACCTTTGTGGAGTGGGATAAATGTTGCTGTGCGCCACTCTATGGGTATGTAGCCTGTAGAGAGGCTGAGTTTGAACAGTGTTTTTAGGTGAGTTGTTAGTTAATTTTGGAGCTCGTGTAAGACACAGCGTGGGGCACCGTCTGGTCCCATCGAAGCTGTGTTTCTGGCTTTGGATAGGGCTGTTTTAACCTGTGTGTCAGTGATTGCCGGGGCTCTACATTCTTCTGGTATGGTTATGGGCCCTTTAGGGGGTGAGGGGGGGTGAAGTTTGCACTAAACCTGTCTGCCAGAATGTTGGCAATATCAGTCGGTTCAGTGTATTTTGTGCCATTCTGCAATAACTCAGAGCAGATCTGAGAGTTGGGTTCTTGACATAGCTGAAGAATGCTTTGTAGTTATCTTTGGAGTCCTTGGCAATTTTTCTTTCGAAGCTAACCTTGGATGATTTTATGAGGGATCATAGTTTTGTGCTGGCACTGATCAGGGATGTCTTTCCTTCTTGGGATTTTACTCTTTTCTGTATTAGTTTCCTCCTCCTATTGTATAGCTTGTTTATGGCAGGAGTCCACCAGACTGGTTTCCTTCTCTTGGAGGAGTGAGTCTTGGTATTGCTTGGGATAGCACGATCCATGCATTCTTGCAGGTGCTCGTAGAGTGCCTTTGTAAGGGATTCAGCAGCTTGGACAGCATTGTCTTTTAGCATGGGGGCTGTGAACCTTACCACCTCGGTCTTGAGTAACGTGAAGTTTGCTTTTGAAAAGTTTTTCACAGTGGTTTCCTTGATTGGGGGTGGTAGCGGAATTTGGATATCCAGAGTGATTAGTCTATGGTCTGATCTAACCAGCGAGGGGTGACCTCCGATGTGGAACACCGGTCACCCATGTTGGTGATGACCAGGTCCAATATGTTGTCACCTCTGGTGGGGGTGTTGACCAGTTGATCCAGGGCGTTCGAGTTTATAAATTCTAGGAAGCGTTGGGCAAGGGAGTTAGTACTTGAGTACTTCTCCCAGTTAATGTTTGGGTAATTGAAATCACCCAATATTAGGGTGTTTGGTAGGACCTTCATATTTTCCAGTGTCTACAGAAATGCGGAATGGGGGTCCTGGGTCATGGTGGGTGATCTGTAGCAAGCTACAATTCGAATTGCATTTTTGCCCGTTGTTAGTTGCAGATGGATGATCTCTGAGACATCGTGCTGCGCCACTAACCTGGAGGTGTGTGTATCCTTGATCATTAAATGGTCTTCCCTTACATACCATTTATTGAACATAATACCATAAACCACATGTACTACCTCCACAGGCAGCATTAATTTAATCTGTGTAACCATTGAACACATATAGTTTTCCTTCTAAGACAAACTTGCATACTGTATAATTCTTACAGGATGACATGCACCTTTTTTTCATGCTGTTTTGTGGATAAAAGCTATTGTTGCAGTCACAGAATACAATTTTTAGCAATTCTATAAGAAAAAATATTTTCTTGTGCAGAATTTCTCCTAAATTGTTATTGCAGAGAAAAACTTGCCAATGCCGAAGTATCAGATCACTCGTCATGTGACCAAAGTTGATTCAAAGTTGATAACATACTGTTTGTTTGTTTCTTCCATCAACCCACTATTCTAATGAAAAAGCTGTAAGCCACTGTGCTCTTTTTGTTAGCTTTATTAATGCATTCATAACCCCTCCCAATAAACTTGTCCTTTGCTGTTTGAAATGGACATGAAAATCCTTGCCATGTGTACTATTCCTCCTTAATCTTAACTCAGAATTCACCACATCCACTATAAATAGGTTGTTTTCCACTATACCCCCTCCCCCATAAATAATATAATCATCTCTTGAGGTGACTGCACCTTGGGAAAAGAGTGAGAACCAGTATGTTTGAGAATTAGTGCATGTACATTCATTAATTACATGCAGAGTTCAGGGTTTAAAATTATTTTAACCCTCCTCTTCGTAATAATCACTGTTTGTTGCTTCTTCTTTCTGCACCCAGTCCAGGTACTCAGACACTGAGAATGCAATCCCTTGCAAGTAAAGGTGACCTGTTACTTAACCTCTCCAGGTTCTGTAGCCATGGATTTACCTGGGATAGGTTTAGGACCAGTCTAGGCCGGCTGCACAAAGAAGGGTGTATGATCACCGCTCGTGACCTAGGGCTGAGTAGCAGCTAGAGGGAAAGTTACCTTAAAGGATGGTGACTGAACCAGAGTATGTTTTCTCTTACCTTAGGCTGAATGATGTAATGTCTCCTTGTTACACAGCCTCCTTGCAGAGAGCAAGGGATGAGTGACAAATTTAAGTATAAGGTAGAAAGATGTCCTGTTTTCTCAGGTATATTCCTCAGTGATTCTTCTTCCTGCAGCATACCACCCAGAAGAAATGTTTCAGACTTACAGTAGGTGTAGATATGCTTGATAACCATATTAATGGATCGGTGTGAATTTGTGTGTGCGTATGGGGTTGTCACACTGTGGTAAGCCATAGCACAAACAGACCCCTTCTTGTGGTGTAATGGTGAGTGAGACCCACCGCCTAGCTGGAACAGATGGCCATACTGAACATAATGAGTTATGGAATGGCTGAGATTAGTGAAAGTGAGAGGACATTTGGACGAGCATGTACATGTTCTGCATCATTTAATATGGCTGGTTTTAAATCTAAAAACTATGCTTAATGTTGCTGTTTTTGATTTATCTGATAACACCCATCTCTTAAAATATTTATCAGTTTAACATTAACATATGTGCTTTCTCAATATTTTTTAATTTCTTTTATAGTATATTTGGTTTGACCTTAGCTTTGAACTTGCATAGAAAGTAAAATATAGTTTAACAGCTAAACACAAAAACACACCAACATATATTCCATATTAGTTGTCTTGCACAAACCACATCATTTTGCAACTGCAGCACAGTACGTGCAAAATACCCTAGTGAAATCCAAACACAATTTTTTTGGCTACCCTGGTATGTGCCCAAGCACCCATGTCCTTGGTGATTTTATTTATCTGTACTGTGAGGCTGTGAAAAGTGCAAGCGCTATCACTCATTCCTTCCTTTGTGCATCCACTTCTTCAGACTCCATTCCCACTAGTAGATACCCATGATCCTAACATGCATATTCTCTTTCATCAGGTCAGAGGCATGCACCTTACTAGCTCCCAGCAAAGTGTAGTAAACCATTACAGTACGGTACAGTTGGATCTGGTGATTCATTGTAATTCTGTGGGCACGTCAGCGAGGAGCCCTAATTTGTTGCAATGAGCTGTTTGAAAACTGCAAACCTGTCAGGATGTCATTATTGATGCAGCTCTTTATGAAGTACAGCCTACAGATCAGACATTACATAGTACAGTCCTGTTTAACACATGACTTTGCACACTATGTACAGAGTTATTCTTTGGGATCGAGTTTGCACAGTGATAATACATGAAATGAAAAATAAATAAAATCTCGAAGATGGATATTATGCAAATGTGTTATTTTATAACCTGACGTAAGTATTGGCTAAAGTTGTGATCCTGCATTTAATTCGGCAACATGTAGTTTGTAGAGTTTACCGTGCTCCAGGTATAGCTTTTCACTATGCCGCTCCTGGCACTCTCCGTCATGATCTGTATGTGCTGTTGTCTTGAAAAAGAATTTC
Organism: Protopterus annectens; assembly: GCF_019279795.1. NCBI lineage: Eukaryota > Metazoa > Chordata > Ceratodontiformes > Protopteridae > Protopterus > Protopterus annectens. The sequence continues at coordinate 928,848,312 of NC_056739.1, forward strand.
CATATTCACCGTGCAAGGTTTCTCTTCTGGTGGGACTCAAATGGCTATTTTGAAATTCTTGATTAGAATTATCAAATATAAGTGCTATGAACACGCATTGCATTTGTTTAATAATTGCCTATCCATCCATGAACAACCACCACCATTTAGGGAGTTTACTAGACAAGTTGCAAAAGGAAATAAATTGCCAGTCCTTTGCTTTCTACTGTTGACGTAAAATTGCATCCTAGCCATTGTTTTAAGCCTCATGATAAAATGGTTATAAGTCCAGACAAAAATTATTTTTTTTCTAATTTTGGTAGATAACTCATCATTGTTGTTACAAAATTACCTTTGTAGTCATATATTAAGATAGTTTTTCATAAGTGTAAGTTGAATGTCTAAAAACTGCTGAAAAAATATGTCTGCCTAATTTCTGAATATAGCTTCTTACCTGTTCCAGCTGCTAGTGTCTTTCCAGTACCTTAAAATGGAGTCATTATTTCAGTTCACCTCACGAATGTTCTATCAGTTGTATTCACATCCATGCTGTAATGATTTATTATACAGACAGAGGGGACATTTTAAATTTCTTATACAAAATCTCCTGTCAGGTCACATACATTTCTCTGCTTTTGTTCATATGGTAGGTACTTAAAAAATGTATGGAAAAACATAAAAGCCTCCAGACAGTAGTTTGTGCATGTTTTGGGAAACATGGCTGTCCTGATGTTAGTTTTTCACTGTTTTGACATGTAACTTTCTTTGCCACCTTTCTTTATTTTTAAGATTCAGCACAAAATTAAAATTTATGGGCCAGATTTAGTAACACCGACACAAAGTGTATACAATCTGTATTGAAGAACATCCCTATCACATTTTTTGTGCTTTAGTCCCTCAGAAAGATTACATTAAGTGTACATGTAGTCTACAATTTGTGGTAACATTTAGGAATCCCCTCAGTATTTAAAGCTGCAGGAAAATCAGTAGGAAAACTAAAATTTAGAAGGAAGAAGGTGTGAGTTACACTTCCGTTGTCTGTTCACTCACAACGGTGTACACTTAGTGTAGGCATTAGTGAATCCCAGGGTATGTTTTTACTTTCTAAATGTAGATTATACATTTGCTTCATAAAATTACTTTGAGCAATGCTCTAATGTTTCCATTTGTTCCTCAGAGGAGGGGCAATAAAGTTTGTACTGAAAGTGTCAGACAAAAACACGCTGAAAATTACCAAAGTTAAGAACTTATCTTCATTGTGGGGGATAGAAACTCTTGCCATTTTGTAACATTTTCATTTGTAATTACCAACACACCTATGCCTTCAGTACGTTTAACAGGTATGTTGCATTCCAGTATACCATCGAGGGGCTGACCAGCTTCGTAATCGTAAAACACACCTGCATTTCTCAAATGCATGAGCAAGGAAAGAGTTAATATACACAGAAACTGGTTGGTAGTCCAGTATTTTGTAATTTGCATGTAACAAAAGCTATAAGACTTGATGCTGAGATCAAGTAGGAGTAAATTGCATTGTAAAAGGTGGGTCTGTACTGCATAAGGCATCTCCTACTGGGTTGTTTATTTTCCTAATTGTTTATTTTCCTTATGACATTTCTTTTGCAGAAAATCAGAGTTGCTTGGCCTGTTTACCCCCTTCTTCCACTCTCTTCTGCCTCTGCATATGTGCACGTAGGATATATCAGAAAATGAAAAGAATAATAATTAGACCCAGCTTGCATCCTGTTGTTGAATTTTCTGATTGGTGGAGTAACTACTTTTCTTGTACCATAAACAGTAAGATAACAAACAACAGAGACACAGTGGTCCTGATCTGTATATGAAAATGAGAGTTTAAAAAGACTGAATGTCTATTTTAGTTAAGTATGTTATCTGCTCATGCATGTAAGGCAAACTTCATCCCATGGTTCATAATGAGCAGTGTCTGCATACTCAGGTAACTGGGAAATCCCCGCACCATGTTGTAGCTTAAGGTTCATTTTGTTTACTTATGTCTTGTCACACAATACCTAATTTCCCCAGAACTGCTTGCATTGCAGTATACTTAGACCTTAGAAGCCACAGAGACGCTGCTGTTGGGCACATCAGTGTAGTTTAAAATACCCCTCAGTGTATGTCCAACTTTAGCCACTTTGGGTTAACAAGGAAGTGCTGCGTGTTTACATCTCTGTAGTCCTTGCTTTCTATAAAAAAGGCAACTGTAAAGAAGAGCAGTGTCTGCAAGCAGTCAGTATGTTTCTGTAGTTGTGTAATTCTAAGATTAACAATTATGAGTCTTGTAATTAGTTATAAATACTAACTCTTGAGAGCCGTAACATGAAGAAAAGTGAATACTCCAAGCCACAGCGATCTCTGAGTTAGTATTTATATAAAGTTCCCATTTTCATGTACTCGTTCTCTGTATTCTGACTTTGCACTTATGCGTCTCAGAATTTAAAACTGTACCAGCCCAGGATGGCATTTGCCTACTACTAAGCTTTTTTGCAGGAAACATAACACAAACAAGGGCATAATGCCTCAAAACAGTAAAATTCAAAATCATAACATAAAACGCAAGAATACAGTTAACATAATTAAATGCCAAAGCTTTAAAAGTCCAAGGGATAGTGCAGTTCCCCTCCCAGAGGCATAAAACATCCTCATATAAAGAAGGTCATATAGGAACCGCCTAAAAAAGGGTTTCCATTTCATATGCTTTTATCAGTGGTAGTAAATGATTTCAAAGATCTAGAGCAAGATAATTGTGACTTATTCTCCCAGATTTTTCCAAATGTGTCTTTGGAATAGCCAGCAGCTGCCACCTTCCCAGCACACGCACATATTTTGACCTGAGCTGCTATACAGGGGTTTAGGAGCACATCAAATCTTTCACATAGACATAGGTCAATAGGTGAGAGTGCATATGACTAGCTTCAACTGGCAGGTAGTGCAAGTCATACAGCACAAGAGTAGAATGATGTATTGTAGATATGCTAATTAACAAAGGGCTGCAGAATTTTACATTCTCTGCACCCGTGCAAAATCACCATTTCAAAACCCCAGGTAAAAAGTCATTAAAGTAGTGTCTTATATTTATACTTATACATCATTCTTGGTGACTGTAGAATGCCGTTTAGTACCAGGGCTCTGAGAGACATGAGTTAAGAGCTCAGTCATGTCTCCATGTGCCTGCTGGGTAGATTGCTTTATTTGCACCCATGTGAGTTACTACAGGGTCAGTCATATAGCTGGGTTTAGGGGATAGTTTTAAAAACTTAATGGTATTGCTCATTTTAGCACCATAGAGGCAACTTACCTTTATCCAGCTAAGTGAGCTCTGTGTCTGTGTGTCTGGCGATGGATCCACCAAGGGCCTTACTACAATTAGCTGCAGGCTTCAAAGGCTTTAAAGGGTGCAGACTCACAACCACAGTCATCCTTCTGTGATGTGTACATAGAAGGAGGATGTATATGTAGGGTGTAATACAGTTAATGAAGCTTTTTGTTGGCTGTGGTTTGCTAGAAAGTTTTCTTGAGGAATGATTTCAGACAGTAGAGAGGTAGATGTATATAGGAAAGAAGAATTCGAGGACAGGTCCCCAAGTTAGTATTAAAGGCCTGGCCCATCTGATAAAATGGATCCAGCCTTACAGGTTGAGATCTGCCATAATGTAGCTTATGCCCAGGAAGTGGATTAAGGCTACATTATGCTGTTGGGTACTAATCAAAACCCACGTTTTTCCTTTAATGTGTTAATCAAAGACCTTCTATGGAATCTACTATCAGTTGTCCAATTGCAAAAATTGTAGATGTTTAGCTAAGTCAGCAGCATAACGAAAAAAGTTGTTGACAAAACCTCTGGAGTCATCTCTTGTTTCAGTAGCATGTAGTTGAGCGCTTTGATCTGTGAAGCTGCGAACATGCGATGGGGCATCAGAATGGGAAGTAAATCCTAAAAAAGTGAAAAATTGTATGCTTTTTGTATTCTGAGCCTTATTTCCTGGCCATCCTGAGACCATAGCTCGAAACAGAAAAATAGCCAAAACATAAAATTATAATCGCTTCTTGGTAATTGCATGTGTTTGCTTTGGAATAGGGCCTGCTGTTGGTGTTCTTTGGGATGCCCTCCAGTTGTTGTTGTTGTTTAACCTTTCTCCAGCATTAACTTGGGGGGAGCTTCACTGTTTGTCAGTGGATGGATGATCGACTTACAGATTGTCGAACCTAAAAGATTGATGATGTCTTGTTATGGCAGCTAGACTGACAGAAGTGAAAAAGTGTATGTAACATTTTCCTTTCTCGCTCGTCTCTGAGTTTCTGCAGTGTCAGAGTTGGTAAATGTGTACTTTGGCTGTGGGAGGACCCACCCCCCTCCCTGCAAAAAAAATTGTTTTTAGTGTGTTGCCACTTTAGGAGTGTTTGTTTTCACTAGCATCCTTCCAAGGTTTACATTTTGGGATTTGAGTCATCAGTCAGTTATCGGTCACAGGAGACATAATTATACATAGTGAACCAAATGAACTTGACCTCAAGAGGATGGGAACTCTGAGGTTTAAAGAAGAGATGCAGACCAGCTGGTCTGTACTCATCAGCTGAGAAAAGGCCTGCCGTCCACAAGCTTTGCCTTACATGTCCCATCTGGAGGTATTTTTCAGGCTCTGCACTTCTTTCAGATTAGAATGGCTATGTCAGGACACACCTCCCTCCCTCCCTCCCTCCCTCCTGTTTATTTACCCAGCAGGCTTACAAAACTAGCAAGCTGGACATGTAGAAACAGTGTGGTTATAACTGCTAATTCCTTTTGTAAGCTAATTATTATCAACATTGAGAGGTAGCATAGTCCACTGATTAATGGGAACTGGGAAATATTTATGGGGAGAGAGGTTGACAGAAGTGTGAAATGTTTAGAAATGTTAATAAACTTGTCATTGAGTATTATTTTATTCCCTTCTGGTACATTTTATTTCCGCTCGTTTAGATCCATTCATAAAGAGAACTACATAGAAGGTAAACACACACCAATAAATGTTTGTCTTCTTTTCCAGGATGTAATGAAAACACAATTTAATGAGTTATGTGATCCTGGCTAAGTAAACTTTGTGTAAACTAAACATATTTTTTATTTATAATAAAGTAGTTCATCTCATTAGGGTAGAGGCAATGTTAACACCATACCTATTGTATTTAGAAACCCAGGCTACTTTCATAGTATTGTTAAATATTGCTCACTGTCACCTTCAGTCTCCGGGGGATGCAGGATAACATGATTAAATGTCATTGCTGAGTCACAGTGCTATTAAATGCATCGGTGTGTGACAACCAGAACCAAAACACAGTTAGTGACCAGATGAACATTAGAAGGGTCTAGTTCTCTTAAAATCTGATTTCACATAGACATCTCAGTTCATTATCAGCTTTCAGTGTGCCATGTCCTCTCTTTTTGACACCCGTGTCTAAAAGGACTTTTTTTCTGGTTTTCCCAGTTGTTTTGTGAAGCCAGTCACATGCATTTTGTCTTTGCTTGAATGGGTTACGTAATATTGTGCAGCTGTGTGCAGTGTCACATGATTTTCAACGCAGTGCTTCCTTTTCAACTTTTTACCCAGTAACTGTTTCCCAAATGGATACTTTAAGGGCTTTCAGAATTCAAGGGAGTTGGCAGTTGCCATAACAACCCACCCCCTGCTGCTGTGTTGCCCGTTCAATCTTTTGAGCAGACTAGCTCATGCTCATTAAGCAAAAAAACTAAAAGACTTCAGTGGCTGAAGGTCGCTTTTAAATATGCCGGTTGATTCTTCAAAAGACGAGATAACACGTGTGTGAACAATAAATGCTTTGCCCTGTTCCATTAAGTTACTGGCTGCCAATTACATAACCCATATAATATTTCTTTAATTTGGAAACAGATTACCTTATCCAACATGCTAACTAATATCATTTTAGTTGTAAGCAGTGATATCCGGTTGCAGATGACAGTGTAACAGCTCTGTTTGTCATTGCTTGCATTTTCAGGTAGAGGAGATTTTGCCACAGCTGCAGGCAGCTTGTTTGTAGGATTATGGGTAAAGCTTTAATATGATTAAAACTAAAAGATTCATAAAGTACACATTGCTTAGATATAACTTGATTTGCACTCCGTTAGTGTGATGTTTTTCAAATATGATACAGATGCAAAGGAATAAAGGCTAATGCAGCCATGCTTTCATTGTATTTCTTGTGGTAGTCCATGTTGTACTGTGCTGGGTCTTAAAAGCATTAAATAAGTATTTTTGTCCATATGCATCTTTATATTGGCTTACTTCTATGTAGGCATTGCTTCACTACTACAATCTTTATCTGATTTATTTTTGTATGCGTCATAGTTGTCCTTTAAACATGTGACTTGCTAACAAAAACAGTGAAGTAAAATCATAAAATAATGTCAAAAATTAAAGTTAGAAGTAATATTTAATTCACAAAAGATATCATTTGGCAAATTCATTTATTTCTCTACAAAATGTACCGGGTTTCAGAAACACCACAATTTGAGTAATTTATCCTTAATACTTTTAAGCTTTATGTGCAGCTTTTGTAAGAAACAGTAAAGGGAGTCTGCCTTAAAGACATTGTAAGGGTTTTGGATTTGGTTAAGTTCGATGTCAAACTGTTAATTTTCCTTTGTGGTAAACCAATAAGTGTTTTATTTGCTCAGCACTCGTAAAAGGTGGTTTATATAGCTACCTCTTCCTTCCTTGCTTTAACTTGTTTGATTGCCTTTGCAATTCATTAAGATGAGTTAGTAACTTGACTGTTTTCATTCACCTCCTGGGAGTATACAAAATCAGTATGCAAAAAATATCAGCAATAAAAATGTAAAAATACTCCTCAGACTCGGAACAAAGGCAGACAAAGCAAAATGTAATGGGTAGAAAGAAGATGTTACAAATAAAGGAGCAAAGTAAAGAAAAAGCTTTCTGAATTGAATGTACTCTGATTTTGAATACCTTGTCTCTGTCCACTGTTAGCATTGGGTCACGTAAATATTTTACAGAAAGTTTCAACAACAGTCTGCAAGGGTGGGACGAAAGGCAGAAATGTCATACTAGAAGTTTGAGACTTTTTACATTATAGAAAAAGAACTGATTACCTGGCTCAAGGCAGTAGAAAGTACCCCTGCAGTACCAGGCTATAACTCATTCCACACCTTTCGGCCCCAGAACTTGGACCAAAGCTCCAAAGGCAGTGGTGTTTCCATATTCATAAAGGATGCGCACACCTCCAGACTGGTAGCCCAACGTAACACATCTGAGATACTTCAGGTGCAGCTAACATTGGGTAACACAGCGATTCAGGTCATAGCCTGCTATAGGTCCCCAGCTATGTCCCAAGACTCACACTCCACGTTCCTAAACACCCTGGAGAATATTAAGGTCCAGCCTAACACACTCATACTGGTCGATTTCAACTACTCCTCCATTAACTGGGAAAACTACTCGTGCACCAATACACTTGCCCAATGCTTTCTGGAATTCATTAATTCCAATGCCCTGGACCAGCTCGTTCTTACCCCCACTAGAGGTAGCAACATCCTTGACCTAGTCATTACTAACATGGGTGACCGTTGCTTTACACCAATAGTCAACTCCTCCCTGGTTAGATCTGACCACAATCTAATCACCTTTGAAATCCACATCCCTCCCACCCCCCACAAAGGTAACCACCATGACAAACTTCTCCAAAGCTAACTCTGGGCTCCTAAAAACAGAGGTGGCAAACTTCACATCACCCATGCAAATGGAGAATAGTTGCATGACCGCCGAATCATACACCAATGCGCTGTACAAACACGCACACAAATTCATGGATCTCGCCATACCCAATAGAACCAAGACCCCCTTCTCAAAAAAATAGAAGCCAATCTGGTGGTCCCCTGCCATAAACATACTCTACAACAGGAGGAGGAAACTGATGTGGAATAAGGCGAAGTCCCAAGACTGGAAACCTCCCTTATCAGCCTCAACAAAAGGTTGAGATCCCTCATCAAATCCTCTAAAGCTACATATGAAAACATAATTGAGCAGATAGTAAAGACAACCACAAGGCCTTCTATAGTTATTGTAAAGAATCTCCACGGCAATACCCAAATTTGCTCTGATCGACTGCACAATGTTGCCTCTTATATGGAGCCAACAGATATTGCCAATATACAGGCCGACAGATTCAGTGCTAACTTTACCCCCCAGGACCAATCACAATAACAGTAGATTGCCCGGCACGCAGTATTACTGCTGCACAGGTTAAAACAGCACTGTCCAAGGCCAAGAATACAGCTTCTATGGGACCTGACAATATCCCTGGCTGTGTTCTGCATGAACTACAGAGTGAACTGGCACCTCACCTGTGTGCCCTGTTCAGTCACAGCCTCACCTCAGGCTTTGTCCCTACTGAATGGTGCACTGCTACAGTCATCTGTCTCCATAAAGGAGGAGTGACTACAGACCCCAGGAATTATCGTCCCATTAGCCTGACGAGTCTGATATGCAAAGCTATGGAAAGCATCATTATGGACCTAATAAACAAAGATACAGAGAATCTCCAAACTTTGGATCCTACACAGTTTGGTTTTGTGAAGGGTAGATCATACCTGCTCAACTGGATCGACTTCTTTGAGTTAGTCACCAGAGCTGCTGATGAAGGCAAGGTGGTTCATGAAGGCAAGGTGGTTCATACATCCTATCTTGATCTGGCCAAGGCCTTTGATCCCATTCCCCACTCAGGAATCACAGAAAAACTCACTAAGCTAGGCATCAACCCTTATATCACTAGGTGGGTTGCAAACTGGCGCACAGATAGAATCCACAGTGTGAAAGTAGCTGACTCCAAGTCAGACTGCCAAGTCATGAGTGAAGTCCCACATGGTTTGGTCCTCAGTCCCCTCCTGTTTGGTATCTACTTCTCTGAAGTCCGGGTCAATACGAAGGGACTCTGGCTGACAAAGTTTGCAGACGATTGCAAGTTGGGAGTTATTATTAACTGCCCAAGTGATGCTGACATCCTACAGAAAGGCCTCAATGAGACCAACGACTGGTGTCAGATGCATGGCCTTAAGCTCAATGCCAAATAAATGTTGTCATCCCCCTTGGGAAAAACCTGGTTCTCTTGAATTACCAGATTGATGGTAGTCCACTGAACACAGAAGGCATTGTATGAGATCTGGGAACACAGGTTGGGACAGCAACCTCTCTTTTGACCACCACATTGCCACTGTGGTCAGAAAGTCCTTGTATGTGGCACATCTCATTACTAAGGGTTTTGCATCCAAGAAGAAAGAGGTCATTGTCTCCCTCTACTCTTCCCTCATTAGGCCAGTCGAGTACAATGCCCCATTTGGCATGTACCTCATTAGACACCTGCAACAACTGGAGAGGCCACAAAAGTACCTCACAAAGAGGATCCTAGGCCTTAAACACTTGTCCTATATGGACATATTCAAAAAACTCCAACTATTCTCTGTCTCATATCGCCTACTTAGAGGCGATCTCTGCTTGAGTTACAAAGCCATGTCTGACCCAGCTCTGTTAGAATTGCTACATTTAAAGAAATCCCAATCCCTCCGCACCAAACGCTCCAGAGACCTCATTACCACAATCAGCAGAACATGCTGGAGGGACAGGTTCATAACCCAGAAACTGCCCATGTAATGGAATAGACTTCCCATACATGTCAAATAGAGCACCTCACTGGCCGTCTTCAAGAGAAATCTTGATGAGTGGATGGGAAATAGAAAATTCACCCCAGGGATCACTCCAGTGGCTCTACTTGACAGATGCACTAGGAACTAAAGTCGAGTGGCATGATGACAGGGTAATTCTATGGGCTAGGCTTGTAAAGGCTCCAGGGCCATTAGCCTAGTACACACCTATGAACCTATATGACATAATAACATAAGCAAATGGGCAAGTAATGGGTTCAGTAGAAAAGCTTTATTAAAGGAAGGATAACTGATGAAATGAATGGATGCATATGAATAAAAAAAGGAAGGAGGAGGAGTGTGAATGATCAGATAAGTAAAAAACTCTATAGAAGTATAAGAAGTTCATACATAAAAGGCAGAAGGCAAGTAGTGAAAAAGGGTATGCAGAAACAAGTAAAGCTGTAGCCAGAGTAGCAAAGTATAGGTTATTTTAAACAAGCATTTCATTTTGATTTAGCTAGATAAAGCTGTAACTGATTGACAGATGACTGGACTTTGACATTGAATGGGCCTTAGAGGGACCAGATGGGGAGTATGGGAGTGAGTGGCTAACCATCTCTTGCCTGTGTGTGGGGGAAGGTGACAGCTCAGCTCAGCTTGCTGCATTAGCGTCCCTTGCAGGAGTGAAATTGTATCACCTGCATCAAGATGCCTTCCATGCAGTTTACCTGTTGGTCAGAAGAGATAACGTGCTCACTGGAAGCAATAGTCATGAAACATGCAAGTCATTGTTAGAGGTGTTAGGGCTGTCCTCAGGATATCCCAACTGTCCTCCCTAGCACCAGGTTGTCATCTCTGTAGGGGGAACAAATGGGGTAATAAGGCTGTCTGGCCCAAGAACAAATATGCCTGAGGGTTCTTACCTTGACTAATGAACCCCAGCTCTTAGCACCACAGAGAAATGAATGGGTTAATTGACTGCAGAAGGGCGGAGCCATCTAACTGATCCTGCAGATCCAGCGAAAAAGAATATTTTAATATTACCAGGTTGTGAGAAGAATTTGAGTTAAAAATGGACTTTTCTTCAGTGGGTGTCCACAATACATAAGATATGTGATCAGTACTTTTAGGAGATGGCTTTTCTCTTTTCTAAGCTAGTGTTTATTTATTTTATTTTACATTTGTTAACCAGGAAAGTCCGACTTGGAACAAAGCCAATTTTCAGCGGAGGCCCGGGGAGAAATGCTCTAGATGCATGTCTTTGTAATGTGGGAGGAAACCGGATCACCCGGAGGAAACCCACACGAATGCAGGGAGGACATGCAGACTCCACACAGATGGCACCCCAGGCGAGAATCGAACCGGAGAACCTCTTGCTGTGAGGTGACAACATTACCGCTGCACCACTGCGCCGTCCAAGTTAACAACCACAGACAGAAATGCTGTGCATGCCAGTATGTGTATGTTATATCTGTGATGTAAGTTGGAAACTGTCCTTGATTTTCTCATATTTTTGGTCTGTTCTTCATAAAATATGTGCTTGTCTGGCAAATTGTTGAGAAAAACAATAACTTAATATTGAGGGGCATTTGAATTTCCAACTTCATATCCTTCAGAAAATGCATATCAATGCAAAACCTGTTATTCTAACAAATTTCTAAATATAAAAGACCAATGTTTGCAATCTGTCTCCGCATTTGGGCCATTGTTCCCCAATTATCTTTCACTTTGCCCCCAATTATTTCGCTAAGAGGTTGAGAACTATGGGTGGAATGTTTAGACTGCATCTTGGTACTATGTATTTGTGGGAAACAATCTCAGAGTAAAATACTGGTCATACATTTGAAGTGTACATATTCAGCAAGGCAATGCCCTGCTGTCATTTTCTTAAGCCAAACAGTCATTATTCTGGCTTTGCAGGATTAATTGTATTTGTATACAAGTGCATACTTTGCTGTGGCTGGCTACTGTGTGTTTGCGTGAAATAGTATTGAACAAAATTACCCTGACCTTTTTCTTTGTTTTTATTACAGCCAGACCATATGAGTTATACACAGTTGGCAGATTGGCTTAAATTGCTGGGCATGTTGGTCTGTCTTGTAATTGAAAATGAGCCTGTTATTTTTACTTTAGTTAAGTAGCCATTATTTTGTTTTTGCAGGGCTAATACGTATTTGTTTGGAATAAGTTAGAATAATTTACGGTGGCTGGGAAACGTGTGTTGATTTGAGACAGAACTGAAATAAATTACTGTGGCCATTTTTAATTACAGTAAGATATATATGGTGAATCCAGTCAACTAAATGGTTATATTCCTGGGTATGGGTTTGTCTGTGAATGAAAAGTGGCTGGTCCTGCACTCATTTCCTCAAGTCAAACTGTCAGTAACAAGATTTTGCAGAACTGGCGTACATTTGTGTGAAGTAGGGTGGAATACTGTACTCTGCATTTGTGCAACACAACCTTAAAATGCATTACTGTGCCTATTTTTTACCATGATTAAATGGCTGAGGTATGTACAGTCAACAAAGTGCATATAATTGCTGAGCACACTTGCATTCTTTTGGTAACAGTAGCTTACTCTGCTGTTGCTTAGTTACAGTTAAGCAGTCAATGATCTAGCCTGGCAGGAGCAGTGCCATATGAAGTACTTTATTTTGCTGAAATAAGTGACCGTTGCTGTGACATATTCATGTATGTCTGTATGTTAGGAGGAGGCTGTCGCAGTGTTTCTAAGAGTAACAAGTTGGCCATAATTTTTTAGTTTCCGTTACAGTCAAACTTCAGCAGTGTGCAAAGTGAATGGTTGTCTTTGGTGATTTTGACAGGATGTGTGTGAAAGCAACTGATTGTTGTCACAGTGAGTAACATTGCCATTTCACAGTGCTTAGTTCTGTAGTTGAATTTCTGGCTGTGGTTTCTTCTGTGTGGCATAAGCCTGTTTTCCATATCTTTGTGTGTGTTTTTTCCAAGTGTTCTGGTTTCCTATAACATCCCACACACATGCCATAGGTAAATTGGCATTCATCTAGTTGGTCTGGAGACAATTGTTTAGGGCTGCATAGTGGTACAGTTAATAGCTTTGTCACATCACTGCAAGAGTTTATTTGGTTAATTCTTTGTTTGGGTACCTTCTCTGCAGAGTCTGCATGTCCTTCATGTGTTTATGTTTTCTACGGGTACTCAGGTGTTTTGTTCCGTACTAAAGGCATATAGTAGCTTGTTTAGTCACTCTAAATTGTCTGTAGGCAAACAGTAGAGGTGCACAGTGGCACAGTGAGCAACATTGTCACTTCACAACAAGAGGTTCTTTGGCTCAGTTCTTGGCTAGGGTACCTTCTATGTAGAGACTGCTTGTTTGCCCTATGTTCCCATGAGTAATCTCCTGTTCCCATGAGTAATCTCCTTATACTGCAGTTTCTTCCAGTACTTCAGAGACATGCAGTAGATAGACTGACAGTTCTACTTTACTGGTAGTGTGCGTGCATGTGTATGCGGGTGTGTGGGTGTGTGTGGGTGTGTGTGTGTGAGAGAGAGAGAGTGAGATACAGAAGAAATAAGTACTGGTAATCTACTTCCTTTTTGCCTAGTAAACTCTGTGAATGGCATTGACTGTTCCTAGGGTTGCTGTAGGAATCGTATACAACCTCACAGAATTGTGTGTGTATGTGTATACATGCGCATGTGTGCATCATTGGATAGACCTGGCTTTGTCAGTAGCAATGTGTCTGTGTGTGAAAAAATATCATCACTGCATCTTGCTGTTGTCCTGGCTTGTCATGGGTAATGCTAGTATGTGTGTGCACAAAATGGCATCACCAGTTTTATTTGTGGATAAGCACAGTATTGTGGGGGCATACATAACTCTTCTGGATAACCGTAAGAAAAGACAGGAAATAATTATCCTTCATAAATGTGTATTAAAATGCATCATAGGTCATCTCAGTCTGACATCAGTGGGGTACACAGAAGGCAGTTGCCTTTTTGGGACAGGTTTGAGGAGGTAAGCATGACAGCAGGAGCAATAATCTGAATTATGATTCTGGCCATTTCTTCTTTCACTTTAATCACAGTCTAATATCAGTCTACGACCAGAGAGTTAGACAGAAGGTGTTTTATCTTTTTTTTTTTTTTTTTTTGGGAGGGGGGGTGGCAGTGACTATTCCCATGTACAATTTATTTATCCCCACAATTATTTGTCTTCTTGATACACTGGGAAATGCTTTTTGTCAGGTTTGAACATTAATAATGGGAAACGACTTATTTCTACCTTGAGAGAAAAAATTAACTAAATTTCTTTCCTTAGCCATGATTTTTGTTCAGGCCATCATTGGATGAAAAAGTTGTAAAATTCTCTAAAATGCACCTCAGAACATCTAGGATCCCATGATCTGTGGTTACCTAGTCGTCCGGTGGCCAGCAGCTTAATTTATTTGTTAACTCTGCAGTTATTACAGCATACTTTTAGTCAGTTAAGGTGTTTTGAAAGGTTGCCAGAATAGGCTAAAGAGTAAACCTGAATTTCTTTTTAGTCGTGACTTTTGTTCAGGCTTTCACTACGGCAAAATGGTAGAAAAAAAGCACTAAACCTTACTTCAGTGCCTTTAGTACTCTCTTAGTTTCCCAGACCTCAGGCTTAGTTTAATTATTACAGTATAATCTTACCTATTTAGGCTGCGCTTGAAGTTTGTTGGCTTACCATTTCAGCAGTCTAAGCTGGACAAACGTTTGGTCTTTTTTCATGGAGTCCGACATGCTGCTTGAAATACTTTGAATCTGTGTGAGTACTGAATTTTTGGTATAGGTTTATTGGTACTTACTAGATTATTGATATACGAAGATTTTAAGAAGCCTAGCCTTGCGTTTGCTTGGTAGGTTTTAGCTGTTATGTATTTTGGGTACAAATAACCCAGAAGTTGGCAGAATAAAGATATGCTGGGACTTTTGCCTGTCTCTCCTCTCCATGACAGACATAAGGGCTAAACCAGGGGTGAATGTGCAGTTTCCCATCTATTTGTCCAAATTACATTTAAATGGAGTAAGAGAAGTGCTTTGCTTTATATGCAGTGGGAGATGATTCCACAAATGATGTATTATCTGTGATACGTACATGTCCTTCCAACATGTTCTGTTTATGTCACAAAAGCGACTGAATTCCCCTGAGCTGATGTTCATACTACCACTATGTGTAGTAGGTCACAAATGTGTAATAGGTCTGACAGGTTAGGAACTGTTGATGCTCCATACACGAGGCAGAGGTTGCCTCTTGGTAGCCTGTATGATACCAAGAAGAGGAACAAGGCTTTGAGATGGTCTGCTTAGTTTTTTTGTGATTTAGGCCTTTGATTTTTTTTTTTTTTTTTGAGAAAGTATTCGTGTTTAGAAAGGTGCATACCAAATGGGACATTATATTCACTTATCTGCCAGATGAGAGCCAACTATAGTGTAATGATTACATATTAGACCTGGACTTCCATACCTTTGAATATAACAATAGTGGATCTGGTGGATCTGTGGTGATCAAAGGACAAGAAGGGATCTGTTGACATAGGTTCCCAGAACCCTCACTAAGGAATCAGCTTTCATGGGTGTGTTGTCAATGTGTTAGTTAAAAGGGAAGTCATTCTTGCTAATGAGCACAATTATACATTTTTTGGCATTTAGTTGTAGCCCATAGTTTAGACACCAGCTAAGTGTTTGGGAAAAGCCCTCTTGGAGGCTTTTGGTGCCCGCTGGGGAGTTGGATTACACCAAGTTTACAGTAGTCCGCAAACTGGATCAGTCATAAATCCTTAACATTTGCTTTGACCCCCAAGAAGTAAATGCTGGAGAGGAGGGGTCCAAGGACTGAACCCTGGGGTACACCACTAGTGACAGATATTTTGAGGAGGTAGAGCCACTCACCCTATTTTTCTGGGTTCTGTGTGTGAGCCAGTTTATCCAGTGAGTTACATTAAGATTTAGGTTTAGCTGGGACAGGTTATCTATGATACCTGTGTGTGGCATGCTGTTACATGCTTTTGCAAGGTCTAGGTATGCGTGTATAGTGGTTTTCCTTTATCCATCGCTTCGGTAACCTTCTTGAAGAAGTTGACTAGGCTAAATATGTAGGATCTGCCCTTAATGAATCTGGACTTCCTTGGATCGAGAGTCTGTATTGTACACTATGTCCCTATTTACTAATTCCATAATGATCACTTTCCATTGTCTTAAATATGTGTCTGGTCAGGCTTATGAGTCTATAATTAAATGGGTCTGTTTATGTTCCTGTTCTCCATTCATGCAGCACACAGCTTTTTTGAAGGTTAATAGTGAATAACCTCCTGTAGGGAGACCAACTTGTGTCAAGTATGCCTTGGTCCTTATAGCTAAGATACTTGATTTAGGTGCCTTTTTTGCTGAGCACAACCCACAGCTTCATTTCTTAGCATCTTTCCTCAGGGATTGGTGTTTTTTCAGAAAAGGAACAGTGTCGAGCCATGTTTATTTTTAGGTTCAGAAGTAGGCTTTTGTTGTCTTTAATGTATTTATATAAGAGATCTGTTGATTTGTGTGCTGGTATCTGGGCATGTGGTTTTCATTTTCAGAAATCAAAAAAAGTTTTAAACACTGACTGTGAGAGTTGTATCTATACTGTGAATTTGGAATTGGTTCTCTTACATAACAACAAACCAGATATCAAACAGATTGTCAGCACATGCACTTCATGTCTTGCACATAACAAGCTGACAACAAATAAGTCTACATACGTGGAGGTACTCGCTAGAAGCCTAGCTAAAGGTCAGAGACCTCCTAAGTGCAAACCTACTGCAACACTGCAGACCCAAAAGAATCCACTAAACGTAATAATACATACAAATGTCTCAGCCAATACGCCCCTAAGACAAAACACCTCAAAATCACGTCTTAGTCATAGGCAACTCCATAATGAGGCACACAGATGTCTCCCTCGCCAGGCTGGACAAGGAGAAGGTCATGGTCAGCTGCCTGCCAGGTGCCAGGATCCATCAGATCACAAGTCTCTCAAGTACCGTTATGACTATGTCACAGTCCATGCTGGAGTGAATGACTTGAGATGTGCCCCACTGGACTATATGAAGAGATTCATGACTGAGCTCTCAGATTGTGTCCCAGGCAGGTATGTTCGTAGCTCTAAGCAGCATTCTACCTTCACCCAGGATATTACCTCAATATAAACAAAAAAACAATCAACTTCAACAATTGGCTTAGCTTCTGGTGTCAGTCCAGGGGGATTCAGTATTTGTCAGCGTGGGAAGGTATGGTCGACAGACCACTTTCTTTGCCAGAGATGGTCTTCACTGTCACCTCTTTGCTTGCAATTACTGACAAAGTTAATTGCTACCCTCATAGTGTTTTTTAGGCAATTTAATAACAGGAAAATTCCCAACATAAAAAAAATCCACTAGAGACAAACACAAGGTTAAGCTGTTTAATGCTAGGAGTCTGAATCGGAAACTGCACTCACTGGAAGCACTTCTTACCTTGGAAGATGCCAGTGTCTGTGCAGTCACAGAGACATGGTTCGGCCACAGAGAGTACCCCTGCCTTCCAAGGCTACAATGCCTTCCACATGTTTCGACCGGAAAATGAACATGAAAGAACCAAAGGCAGAGGTGTATCCATCTTCATTAAAGGCAAATACACCTCAAGATTGGTCAGACAGTATGACTCCCTAGAGCTACTCCAGGTCCAACTAACTGTAGGTAAAGACCCCTTCCATATCATTGTTAGCAATAGGTCTCCCACCATGAACCACGAGAACCATTCTGCCTACCTGGACCTACTTGAGTCAGTCCCTATACAGCCAAACACCTTGGTCATGGGTGTTTTCAACTGTCATTCCATCGATTGGGAATCCTATATGAGCATAAACAAGCACACCCTAAGGTTTCTGGACTTTAATACAAATGTTCTGGAACAGATAGTCTGCACCCCCACAAGGGGCTCAAATGTCCTAGACTTAGTACTCACCAACATAGGGGGGGGGTCTCTTACACTACCACCTGTGTGTTGCCTTCCCTGGTAAGATCTGATCATAAGTCAGCCTCGTTCGAAACAATGATCATATCTGACTCCCCCCTCGAACAAAAAGGATGAAAAATTTCTCCAAAGCAAACTATAGCTTCCTATGTGATGGCATAAATAGTTTCAAATCCCCTACTACCACTGTCAACAATGACTGCTATACAGAGGTGTACAGAAATGCGCTGTATAAACACCTATACAAATGTATAGATTTAGCTCTACTTGAACGGATCAAAACAAGGTCCTCACAAAAACAAGCCACCCTGGTGGAAGTCAAGCATAAATAAGTTATACAACAAGAGGAACAAACTTATGTCTAAGAACAGGAGGGAACTGACTCAGTAGAGGAAGCACACCCTGCACAGCTTGAACAAGCAAATTAGATATCTTGTAAAGTCTTCTAAAGACAATTACGAAGCTAAACTAGCATCCCTATCCAATGATAATCATAAGGCATTTTTTAGCTACATCAGAAATCTAAAAGGGAAGGCCCAGCTTTGTGCCAAACTGGTAGTGGACTGTACCACTCATACTAACCCTGAGGACATTGCCAACCTGCTAACAGACAGATTTGGTACAAACTTCACCCTCCTGTCCCCACCAGACATACCCCAAAGCATACCTGTCATTAGTCCTCTACTTAATAACTCCAAAGAGCAGGTCATAACTGCACTGTTCATGGCCAAAAACACAGCCTCTATGGGACCGGATAACATCCCAGGCTGCTTACTAAATGGTGTAAAACAGGACCTAGCGGAACCACTTGGCACTCTCTTCAGTCAGAGTCTAAGTACTGGCTGTGTCCCAGCAGAGTGGAAAACAGCAACAGTAATTCCCTTACATAAAAAGGTTCCATCAACCAACCGTGGGAACTATAGACCCATAAGACTAACCAGCCTTATCTGCAAGGTCATGGAGAGAATCATCATGGACCATATCAACAGAGACATAGGTGACCTTAACACTCTTGACTCAACCCAATTTGACTTCATTAAGGGTAGATCATGCTTATTAAACCTGGTGGACTTCTTCAAGAATGTCACCAAAGCCCTGGATGAAGGCAAAGCAGAACATACAGCCTATCTTGATTTAGCCAAGGCTTTTGACACAATCCCCCACGCGGACATCATTGAGAAACTCTCCAGCTGGGAATTAACCCATATTTCACTAGATGGGTAGTCAACTGGCTCACCGACAGAATACATACAGTCAAAGCTGGAGAATTCCACCTCTAACAGAAAGTCAGTTACCAGTGGTGTACCACAAAGATCTGTGCTGGGTCCCCAACTGTTTGGAATCTATTTCTTAGAAATCCAGGTGAAAATAGATGGTCTGTGGCTTACTAAGTTCACCGATGACTGCAAACTGGGTGTAGTCATTGAGTCTTCCAGTGATGCTGACATATTACAAAAAGGGCTTACACAAACAAATGATTGGTGCCAAATCCATGGACTTAAACTAAATGCAAAAAAAATGCATTATCATCCCTTTTGGCAAAGGGGAAGTCCCTGCAAATTGCAATATTAACAGTACCTCCCTTACCTCAAACCCTGTGGTGAGGGATTTGGGAACACAGATTTATAGCAGCCTTAACTTTGATCACCATGTGTCCACAGTAGTAAGGAAGGCCTTCTATGTTGTACATGTCATAAGTAAGGGCATCGCATCCAGAGCTAAAGATGTTGAGAGGTGACTTGTGCCTGGCCTGCAGAGCAGTCTGAGACCCTGCCCTAATACAAATGCTGCACATCTGCAAGTCAAATGGGACAAGAGTCACTTGCTGTAGAGATTAACCTAGCCTGGACATTAACAAGACATGCTGGAGAGACAGATATGTCTCCCAGAGATTGGGAGTCCTGTGGTACAAACTCCCAGTTCACATGAAACAGAGCTTCTAGATGACCCTATTTAAGCGGAACTTAGACAACTGGATGAGGCACTGTAAACCTACCCCAGGAGTGTCACCTCCATCGCTCTTGGATAATGGCAGTCAGTGCTGATCATAGACTCATGCTGTAAATATAGACCATACAACTTGATCAATAAGGAAACAAGGGTGTGACATGGCTAGGCTTATAAAGGCACTAGGGCCAATAGCCTAGTAACCTGCTATGAACAGAATTTTGACTACAGACACCAGAACGTTGAGCACTTCCAAATATCATCTTTTTGGTGAGGAATCTCTCTTACTGGCCAGTTTAGTCTTTTTATCATAGTATTTAGGGTTTCAGTAACAGTTTAGTATTGAGGAGGTGAGCCTGAATTTTGAGAAGAGAGTTTTAGTGATCATGTTGGATAAACTGGGGTAAGAAATGCTGTAAGCAATAAATATATTATCTTTCCTTGAGGTGGACGGAAATGAGTTGTTCATTTTTCTCTGTGAACTTTGCTGTTACAGATGCAGGTCTGCCTTGCTTAAGCCTGGATTCATACATACGCTGGTCACTAAAAAGGATCATAACTCTGAGCGTTCCTCAGCAGAAGCATTTTCTTCAGCCATTTAAAAAAAAAAAAATCTTTGGTGGCAGTATGAGGGATTTGGTCCTTTTTGTGGTGAGGGTGAACCTCAAGAACCAAACTTTGTTCCTTTGCCAAGAAACTTCAACCTGTTTCACTTAGTGTAACTTTAGTCAGATACGACAATCAGAATCGAGGAAGGTGACTACTTAACAGGCTGTTTCAAAGGCAACAATGTCGGCGGGGGCTCCAGCAGCAGTAAATGACTGAGTGCATTTCTCTGTTTAAGAGTTAGTTAAGTAACTTTACCTGCTTCTGAACATCTGGTTGTTAGTTGAGGAGGTCCAGAATGTAGACAGAGAATATTTTCTTCTTTTAATAGGTTCATCTTTTTTACATGTTATCTGCTTCTGGTTCCCACTTCAAACAATGACACTGAAGTGTGTTTTTCTGAACACTCTATTAGGAACATGCAGAGGGGTGTAGCCTGATCAGAGGCATTATAGCCTTACCTGCCTTCTTATTTATTTGTTTTTTGTTTCTCTCACACATTGTCCTGCATACCTGAGTAGAGTCATTGACTGTAATTAATGACAAATAGTACATTTAAATAAATTATCAATTATCTCCTCCTCTCCATTTCTGGACTACATGCTTGCTATAATGGTGAGAACACCACAATTGTTTTACTGGTGATTTGTAGTCTTTGATTGATGTGCAGCTGCATACGTGTAATGGTGAGAATACCACAATTGTTTTACTGGTGATTTGTAGTCTTTGATTGATGTGTGGCTGCATACGTGTAATGGTGAGAATACCACAATTGTTTTACTGGTGATTTGTAATCTTTGATTGATTGATGTGTTGCCTGCATACTTGTAATGGTGAGAATACCACGATTGTTTTACTGGTGATTTGTAGTCTTTGTTTGACTGATGTGTTGTCTGAGTGTTGTCTTTACAAAGCAGTACTTTTGTTTCATGTTTACCATTTTCCATTAGGGGTTACCTGACTTCTGACCACGAATTATGTGTGCGCCATCTTTTAGCATTTTTTGGAACTTGTTCTTTCTGTGTAAACCCACCTTAGAAGAAATATCTCCAAAAATGATATGGGTGGGCTGCCTCTTCAGGAAATTGTTGTGATTTTCACTTACAGTGCTAGTAACATGGTGCTAGGAATAGAGGAAGTCATGAAATACTACCAAGAAGATGGTCTTTAAACAACTGTTTTTATACACGCTAGTTAGTTGTAAGGAAGTACTCTGTGTTAGTAAATTTGCCCGACTTTAGCAGTAGACCAGGGCTAATAGGCTGCTGCATTAATGGAGTGTATGTAGCATTACCATGCTATGTCATCATTAGCCATGTGGCCCTAAAGGACATAAAAATGGACTCTCCCGATCTAAACAGACGACGGTTGTAGACTTTTGCCACTACATGGTCCCAGACATGGACCAGTTTTAATGTTGTTATGCCCAAAGTTATTGCTTGGATGCTTGTAGGGCACACAATCAGAAGCTATAAAGCATGGCAAGTGGGAAGCAGCAGGTGTGTCTTGTAGGAAGGTTACTATGAACATTTGAGTGTATTGCAGCAACTGTGAAGGTTATTGATATACAGTAAGTTTGGAATGTACAACAGTGTACACAAAAGTAGTGTTTAACTTAACGATAAATCAACAGTGGTGAAACTTCTTTTTCTTTGTTTTAATTTTTTCATGGCTTATGTTGAGGAGCAAATTGGTGGAGTGGTGAGTCAGTATGCTTTATAATTGATAAGGATTGATATTACTATGGATGTAGCTTACTAGCCTTGCGTGGCACGCTGTAACATTTTTTATAGGTAAGAATAGTAGTAGAATTTTCCTTTTAAGATGCTGTTTTACAGCTGCATCAGCAATAAGTGCATTTCTTGTACACTTTATGCAATTTGTTTGCCTCTTAATTCTGTAGCTTTTTGTGTTACCACTTGGTGTACAGTGTCTATAGGTATATGGGTAACCCAAAGGTCGCTTCAGTGACCTTAGAAAAACCTTTATATTGAAACAGTCAGTGGTTCTGTTGCTGTAGCAGGTTACAACATTTATGCTGGATTGCTATCATAAGCAAGGCTGCTATGTCTGTAGTGCTGGATACATTATTGATGTCAGTTGCCTTGGGTACGGTAGCAGCCCTTGTGACTTCATGTAAGTTAGAAACACAACTTGTATAAAAGATGAAAATGTTTTATGGTGTGCTCTAGTTAAGCATGACACATTAAATGCTCAGTGCAAAACTTTTTCACGCACCAAAATAAATAATGATTATTTCAGCAGTATACAAGAGGTGGTCTTGCATGCTGTCCAGAGAACTTAGGGAGAATTGACAAATTCAGCTGTAGCCCAGTGCTGATTTAGGAGCTCCAGTTTTTCAGGTTGTATTTGTTCTTTACCTTGAAAACGAAACTGTTCCTACAGTGTTGAGGGAGTCTAAAGTTGAACACATGAAATGCTTTGTCCTGTAAAAGACGTCTGATCTATAGGTCAGTTCTTCCATCCTAGGATTATTTAATTGCTCTTCAAAACTAGCTCACAAAGAATGTCACGTGCATGTGTCACACACTCAGGCATGCTTGCATCTATGTCTTTTTCCGTTAAGTACAGGATGATGGTATGAGATTTGTGAATAATTATTTGCATTAACTTGTTATAAGTGTCATAATGACAAGTACTTTACCTTGTTTTACAGACAGGACAATGCATCCTCATAAACACACAGAATGGGTAGTTAGACCTAAGAATTCTAGGCAAGATTTTACTAATACAAAGACGGTCAATATTTTGATTGGCCATCACACACTACAATTTCTGTTTTATACAGGCATATATATTTATTTTTTCATTAGGATTACTATACTTAAGTGGAAAAAGTCAGATTTATTGCAGATCTTGAGACAGCACAACAATTAGTTATGGCCCCCATCCTGCGTACATAAGATAGCATAGTACTAGAGAAGTTTTTCAAAACACGCAGATTTCACAAGACAACTAGATAAGTGTCCACATTTATAACTTTAACAAGAGTGCAGGTTAGCTTTAAAACCTTCATAAATTTGCAGGAAAAGAAAATGTATTTTGTTGACCGGAATGCTGAAGAGGTTGTATAATTTATTTTTTGAACACTGAGGCAGCAGCAGCAAGGAGAAGAGGGGACACGATAGAGCAATATTACCCCCTCTCATCAGATTATAAGATTAAAACATAAAATAAACTGCCAGGATAAGACAGGTTTACAACCTTTGGAGTAATAGACAGAATTTAACAAGGGCACTGTTTAATTTACAGAACTGCTGGTGCAGTAAACATAATTTAGTGCATGTATAATTTTAGTGACACTGTATTTAAACTGTAGCAGATTCAAGATTTATAAATACCAAGAAAAGATTAGTCCTCTGTTGTTTGAATATAATAATGGAAACAGGAGATAAAATGATGCAACTGTACTGAGTAACCTGTGAATAATTAACCTTGCATAGAATACATCATGGTTTACTTAACACAGAAATGCTAAATTAGTAGGAGACATTGACCACTTAGCCAAATGTTAATTTTTGATGGCATCCATTGAGAAGGCACAGATGTTTTTTAGGAAACTGTAGGCTTATTTCCAGTACAGAAGCTGTGTACTGAAGAGAAGGGTTGTTAAAGTTAGATGAGCCAGTAATGCAAACATTGTAGACGTTTTTTAAGCAGCAGGGTTATGGCAGAAGTCCATTTAGTTGGCATTCGATCAGTGGTGAAAGTTAAACTCTATGCACATGGTCTGTCTTTGCAGCAGTCAGCTCCAATTCATTAAATGAGCATATGTCTCACAGCATTCATCTTCAGGATAGTAAGTCCCTAATGTACTTAGGTGATGTTTCTGTACTACATTTTGTTATTAGATGAATTAAGTACAGATTGTGTTTTCCTTCAGTGAACATCAGTTTGATTTTACAAGCGGAGTGCAATGTTTTACACATTCTTGGAGTAGATTATGTCCTGGGGGTTGGGTTGTTTAATTGCAGTGGTTCTGTAAATGTGAGAGCCATAGATTAGTTACATTTAGGATGAAGCCCTTTGCCAGCTACTGTACTGAAAGATCCATGTATGTTGTTGGTCTGGTGCAGTGATGAAAGTTCAAACACTGAACATAGATTGATGGCAGATATGGGATTTTAGGTTTAGTCTGTATTTTGCACTGTTGGGTAGCTGTAGACTGTATATAACCAAAATATGTGACTACCAAAAACAAGGTTTTATGGTATAACAGCTTTAATGGTGGCTTGATCAGTGATTAAAATCTAATATTTGTTAGAGGGTGTGGTAAGGTCTCCCGGGTAGTATCAGTCTTCAAAAAATATACTGGCAACTGGATTTGTGACAGTTGCTTAAGTGAAGAGGAGACAGATGTAGCAGATTAACAGTTGAAATACACACTATTGAAAAACAGGGGGAAAAAGGTACTTCAACAGTAATGATAGCCTAACAGTTTAATTAGGTGACAGAATTGACTTTGGAGGGTTTCTGCAGGGGGGAATCCCTGTTGGTATTTCCCTTTATGATATCCACGGCTTAGCATTTCTCTGATTTCTACTCTAAAAGAACATGGGAATAATTCTGCCACTGGAGCTGTGCCACTACCAGAGCTACCTGTGCTGACCATGACAGTATGTCTGAGCCAACTTCACTAGTAAAATGCAAGTCCTTAAGGATCTGGAAGCAATCATAGTTGGAGTGTATATTTGAGTGTCCAAATATAGTTTTATGAATGTTTTAGCAAGGACTGTCAAATGGCATTTCATGCACCGTCTTTCATATCTTTATATATGTATTTTTATGTGTGTGTGTGTGTGTGTGTATGTATGTATGTATATATGTATATATATATATATATATGTATGTATATATATATATATATATATATATATATATATATATATATATATATATATATATATATACATATGGGATCTGTACTGTTCATCAAACGTCCGTTTCACCAAATGTGAAATGGCCGAGCACACTTTCGCGAAAGTGCTTTTCACCGAAAAAGCACTTTTGTGAAAGCATGCTAAAAAAAAAAAAAAAAAAGAAAAACTTGGGGAATGGCCATTACTGAGATCGTAGTACAGTGGGGATAAGGGAATATTTCCTTTTCCCCACTTTAGTGTGATCTCTGAGTTAGAATATAAAAGTATGTGTGTGTAAACGTGGGTAATACGTTTGTTTTTTTTTATTTTATTTTTTGCACAGTTTAGCGAAAGTGCTTTTTCGGTGAAAAGCACTTTCGCTAAAGTGTGTTCGGTTTCGGTTAGGTAGGATTTTGTGCAATAGTACGAGATCCATATATATATATGTGTATATATATATATATATATATATATATATATATATATATAATTTCTACAGACTTTTAAGTGACATTTTGCAAAATTGCAATGTACTTTGCTTCCACTGGGGTAGGTATATGGCTTCCATTCTGGGTGATTAATGTAATATTCAAAATATATAAGCACTACATCATACTGCATCATACTTGTAGAAAAAAATAATGTAGGCGTCCTCTTAAAAGTGACACTTTCAGTGAGAGCTGTGCTACACCCAAATATAGATTTAATTGTCAAGATGAAGCTGTGTCTTTCTACCTAAACGCACCAATTAAGTGAATTGTGTAACTGTCACAGCTTTTTTTGAGATGTTGGCTAAAAAGTAGAGCTACAGATGTAGGTTGGCAGAGACCACCAGAGTAATTATGTGGCTTTTAGTGTACTCATTTTACCAGTTCACAACAGATGTATACAAGTCACT
Source organism: Protopterus annectens (assembly GCF_019279795.1). NCBI lineage: Eukaryota > Metazoa > Chordata > Ceratodontiformes > Protopteridae > Protopterus > Protopterus annectens. The sequence goes on from NC_056739.1 coordinate 928,874,296, forward strand.
TGGTGTGGCCAAGTATTTCATTAAATATCACAATCATGTTGCTGCATTTTTATGAAATCAAAATTCTTCAGGAAAACCCATGTTTACTGTTATAGGAACAAAACATATGTTGGTAATTAAGATGTACACATTTCAGATGCTTTTGTTTCATTGTCTTTAGTGCTTTTTAGCTCTTGTGTTAGTTCATGTGTTACATAAAGATGATTAACTATGGGTCTTCTACTGAAACTTTTATAAAATCTGAAGCAACTAGATAGCTGTTAACATTTGTAAATTATGGTCAAACTTGCCATAAGAAATTGACAACATACAGTATACTGAAAAAGTAGAGGGGAATATAGCTACAAGCTGGTGTTCAGGTTAAAAGATATGACACTCAGCAAACATAAGTTTTATTATTGTTGTAATATCAGTCTTAAGGTGGCATTTCTACATAAAAATTAGATGTTCACTGTTTTTACATTTAGTGGTATAAGATTATTTTAAAATCATTTTAAATTATGATTCAAGATAAAGTTGCCCATTTACATTTGAGGCTAAAAGAACATTTTTAAACTATTTTTTGTAGGTCAGTGTACCAGTACAATTCCCTGAATAGCTACTAAGAATATATTGGAGTGTTTTGAAGATTCAGTCCTTTATGCACAGGCACTAAAAGTACGCAAGCACAACCAGTTTTAGGAACACAGGGCATTCTTTGAAATTCTGATGTCCAGTCCTCCCTATCAGATCACATTCTAAAAAGCTGGCAGACTTCCACAATTGCAGTACCAAGGAGGTTCTAGGAGAAGAGTTTACCATGATTTCTATAGTGGACTTCATATGGCCCACTATAACTTTGTGCTGATAGTGTGGCCTGGGGCAACTTGTTCAGGAGTGTCTCTATATAGATCAAGTGGGTTGTCCTCTTTATTCAGTACTCCACTGTGGATGTCTTTTTCTGGGTTGACTTCCTGGAAATGCTTCCCATGGCATGCTTTATGATCAACAAGAGGAGTATGTACTGACCACGCTGGAGGTTCTCTGCGATTCTCCTGCAGTCAGCTTCTTCTTTGCCTTCTGCACCGCTCTGTTTTTCTGAGATGAACCCTGCCCTGACACCCTTATAATGTTTAAGGCTCTTAATTATTGGGCAATGTTACTTCTCCCTGTGATTCTTTTTAAGTCTACAGTGAGCACAGTTCCTTTAGTCCACCAATCACAGTGTTGAGTACACTGCAGTTCTACTCATGGTAATTGAGTTCTGTAAGTTTGCCTTGACTTTGAGAACCATCATCACAGGCATTTGGTTGCTGATGTATTTAGAACTGTTTGCATCTTACAACTATTACTTCTTTCAACAGAAAAAAAATTTACGCAGAGATAAAACAGTCTTTAAAGAACCCTTGGAACAGACGCTGGTTCTACTGCAAAAGGTGGGATTAGAGCCATTTTGGATAAGGGGATAAAGGTTTTCTTTTTCTTTGTCCTTATTTTAAAGGGGATAACAGATGTACCTCTCCGTAGTGGATTGCAGTGATTTCAGCAAGCACATCTGGTATGTGTCTGTTGAAGATGGTGAGGTGAAATACTGATGGATGTTTGAACACACACATCTGGTATGTCAGATTCCAGATTACTGACTGACCAGGTGTCTTACCTCAACGGGTGAAAGACATTTAGATAGTCTTCTTGGACATGATAGATGTCAGTGCTATAGTATATCATTTTCTGAGATCTGCACAGGTCTTTTCTTCACTTCACTTTGTGTGGACATTGCTTTCAGTACAAAGTGATTCTGTTTCATCTCTTCTATGCACCCAGCATATTGCCAGCATACCAGGCAGTGCAGGAAAGGCTTTGCAAGAAGTCCTTGTATGTCAGGTTCTTGTAATACCATAAGGCATTTCAGGTTAACTTCCTTGGCTAGAGCATTGTAGTGGTTGCAGGCCCTGGAGATTTCCATAAAAGGGGGAAGCCGTGTTGGCCTCTGCCCCAGAAGATTGCCATTGTTGTGACACAATTTGACAGTCTTCATTGTCTGTTTCTTCTTTCTAAGAGAGGGTCCAGGGTGCGATGTTTTGATAGCCTGCATGAGGATACAGTGGATAGTACAAACTCAGATTTTCTTCTGCCTCGTAGACCTTATTGTAGTCTTGAACTTCATGGTATTATCTGCATTACTGAGGGATCAAGAGTTACTGTGGATTATGATGTTTCTCTGGCTGCAAGGTTATGCCCTTGTGTTCCTTCTTTTGATGACAGACGCTTGTCATGAGATTCTAGAATGGTGGATAATTCTTATTAATTTCACTATGTCCTTTCTTCCTTATACCAGAAGCCATCCACAACTCCTGATGAGAAACACCTCCTTAGCAGGCCGAATGAGCTCACCTAATCGTCAGTCTTGTTCGGGTAGAGGGGATCCCCCTAGGAATATGGTCTCCATATAAACACATGATGCTTTATTTTGTTATGGTAGAATATGGTTTTCTCCTTTAATGCTGAAGCAGGAAAAAAGGAACTTAACAGAAGATTATTTTCCCTCCCATGAGAAGAAAAGGCTGTGCATACCTTTCCACCTTTTTCTCTGTTTCATTGCCTAGTCTCAAAATATCATTAATAAAGAGCAAGGCATGTCCTTTTTACTCTGTGTTGGTCAATAAGAGTACAGGATTTTAGGTTCCTAGGTCCCTAAAACTGAAGAAATTAATTCTGCCTTTAGACAGCAGTACTTATTTTGACGTTTTGCTCCCACTGGACTATCGGGCACAAGTTGCAGGGATAACTGAAGGTATCAAAAAGCTTTTCACTCAGATGTGTTCTACTAAGTAGAAGTTGTTCTCCATTTAGATGAAGTGATATCATATGCCTCTTTATTCATTTAGCTTTCTGTTTAGACACCTGTGTGCTTTGAGTCTGTATTGTTCGACTGTCAAGGTCCTTATTTCAAACATCTCTGTTAATCTTGGCCATGTGAAGGGCAGAACTGCAATCCAGCACTTGCTCACTAAACAGTTTTTTAAAGGTTTATTTCATCTTTTCCATGTCTCCTCTCTCAATCTTTGTAATTCTGCAGTACTCACGTGGCTGCTCTTCAAAAGCATTTTGTATTTTGGACCTCCAAAGTCTGGAGTACAGTGCAGGTTTCTCTCAGAAGCTTCCTCTTATTTGTCTGGTTTACTCCACAGGTAAAGTCTTGTTTATCTACAGACATAGAATGTGTCACTTTAAACGATCTACAGAAACACATTGGCTTTTCAAACACCACTGTCCCTGCTTGTTGCATAAGTATATGGACAGGAGTAGACGTAAATAAATTTAATAATGCATTAGAATGCACGGAGTACAGTATATATAGCAGTCAAGCTGATGAACAACATTTCTGTAACTGTATATAGGAGGTGGCTGAGACAACTGCATTAGATGAATGTGCATGACATTAAAGGAAAGTGTTTTATACTTGAAAGCAGCCTGAATGCCACCTTCTAAGTCTACTGTCTTTTCTTGGTTTGTTGATTGTGTAAAATGCTTTCAATGTCCTCTACTTGCTTTGTAGTTTTATTATGCTTTCATTTAATAGCACTAGTTTCTGCCCACAAAATGGCCTTGGTGATTAGTCTATCCAGGTTGTAAAACTAAAATCTTCTTCTGCTTTTGAATAACCTTCTCCTCCCTGGAATATTAATGTCATGATTGAGAGCCTTGCTTGGCCAGCCTCTGTTCAAACTTAATTGTGTTCCTGAACTTCATAAAGGCATTTTTCTATGCAGTGTAAAGTGTATCTCTTTTTTCTTTTGTTATTTTTTATTACCAGGTTGGTACCTCTGTTATAAAAGCCTCTCTTTGGGTGAGACCTGAGGTGGTATTTATACTACTATTGGGGGAAATTTGGCCAGGGCATCAGAGAACTCCGGCTTCTCCTTTTAAGTGACATGAGATCCTTTATATCTACCTGAGCTACCTCTAACTCAAGCAGATGGGATTTCACTTTGGCATATCTGAAGGACAAGAACATTTAGGAGCTCAGCACCCCCTTTTGCTGCAGTACTGTGTCAGCAATTTGAAAATGAATCCAGTCACATGGGATGCAAATAAAGTCCACATCCTTCGGATCTTCCAGCACCAAAGGAGAGTTTGCTATATGTTAAACCACTGATGCACAGTTTTCAAAGTTTGTGTGTGTGTGTGTATATATGTGTGCAAAAGCACGTTAGCAGGATAAGTCAATGTTAAAATAAAACAGTTATGGTCATAGTGAACTGTTTTCAGATGCCATAGTGTTGAAGGTGAAGTTAGATTGAGTGATACCATTTCCAAAGTGTAACATTTATTTTACCAGAGCTGCTAAGAAATATTGATTATAGTAAAGTTCAACATTTCTCAGGAGAAACTGATAATTTAATGGTTATCAAATAAGGATGGAGATTTAACAGGAATTACAATATTAATACTTCAGCTAAGGATATTTTCTTGTCATATGTAAGGAATTAAAATATTACTAGTAATGAGCATATGTTTCTCATGTTTCCACAAGAAAAAACCCAAGTGTGTGTCTCCGCTTTTCCTAGTACACAGCAAGTACCTCCAGATACCACCTGCCCTGACATGTAAATTGTAACACTAGCATTGTTCCTTTGTGATCTGTTTGGTGCAGTGCTCAGTTTTTGAAGTCACAATTATAAAATGCAAGTAGCAACAGCTCAGAGCTGCAACTCCATTGCTAAATATTTCCTCTTCCCATTACCCCCAGTGCAGTATAGTCAGCTGCATTCTATTCCACGTTATATTTGATCCAGCCGGTGTTCAGCATTGTTTGTCTTCAGATTAGTTCTGTCCCAATTAACCTGCTTGTACATTGTCCTTTTACCAGTGCTATAGCAGCTGTACTGGTACTTATAACATGACAAATGCCCTTCATTGCTCATTAGGACACTGGGAAGTTTCTTTTTAATAACCAATAGGAGATGCATTTAGTTTCAGAATAAGCCCACCACATTGCATTAAAGCAAGCTTGCATTTGATGCCATTTATTTCTTTATTATTACAAATATTTTCCAGAAAGTAATTATTTGTTCTGCATCTAAGTTGAGCTTTTTAGAAAAAAAAATTGTAATGCTGTGTAGTTGCAGTGCATATCAGAAGCAAGGCAATAACATTAGAACTCCAGCTGCCTCCTTAAACCTAATGAAAGCCAGGAAATAGACAAAAAGTCTTGGGATCCAGGTGGCCAATTTCCATTTTGACCTGCAAGCTGATTCTGCAGTGACCCATGACAAAAGTGCAGCCAGCCTCATTTGTGGCGTTAAAATCCATTCACTTTTTCGCATAGAAATTTTATTGCTATAAATGCTTCAACAGCAGCCATTTCCCCCCATGTGAAACCTTTCAGCTGTGCGTTGAAAGTATAGATTACTGTTTTGTTTTTTTTTGTAATCTAATTGTATATGTACCCAGTTAACATTAAATTGGACTGTTTATTTTTTATGTTGTTTCTTCGCTAACCATAAAAAAGCCACCCTCCCAACCTTATCTGCAGTAAAAGGCTGTATTTGCTTTGCTGTACCTCGGCATTCTACGTTACATGGTATTGATCTGTGGTCCCCAAATTAAAGGCTCTGTGAGGAATGACCAGAACTGCATGCAGTTTATTTTGTGTTCATTGATAAACGTTCTATAGTGCAGTGTATGTTCTGTGTCATATGGCGTGTCTTTGGGATTAAGGGGTTTCTTTAAACAGAATTGTGTAGAGTTTATAATCCCACTGCTCCCAGGAAAAACAGTCTTTGCCTTTTAAGAGTAGTAGCAAAATGTGAATTAAGTTAGAAAACAATATCAGAGTTTTATTTAAACTATTACTTCTCTGAAAAGCTTAGTTGAAGTGGGGATAAACAGTTGAAAATCCAGTGTTTGGACACAAGTGCTGTTTATCAGCTACTCAGAACTCTGAGCCTTTTCAGGGTTGTCAGGTGCACTCTGTTATTTATAGAGCCGTGCAAACCTCTAGAGGGGTTTCTGCACTAACCTTGCAAGATGAACCCATAAACATTCACATGGGTTCACCCTGCTTTAACCTGCTGTGAACATTACAAGACTTTCTGTGTTTAGAGATTAACCATAAAGTGAAACTGGGTTCTGCTCTGAAATTTTAAATAATTAGCGAACACAGTTTCGACAAGCTGAGTGAAAATAAGGCTAGATGAGTGTTCCGTGATGTTGACGACAAAGGTTCAAGAACAAACCCTTGAGACATGACAGCAGGTTATCATGGACACTGTGTTTCATTATAATTTATTTTGGAGAAGCTTGTCTCAGGTGTTTGTGTGCAAGTATCTTAATGTCTTTCTTAAATCTGCTTTTATAAAGGATTTGGATGCATGCTTGTAAGCAGTGTTGAATGTCGCTGACTAGCAGAGAAAAGTTGCTTCATGGTTGACTTGTTTTACACTATCAGTTACTAGAAAGTTAAGGGTCTGAGTTGGTGGCTGACATAGGTAGGATCTTAGCATCCTCTGATTAGCAGTGACAGTTTTGTGGTAATTGGGTGTCTCATGATGTTTGTGTTACTGTAGCTGTGTGACAGTAACAGCAGTTAGCTTGTACTGAAAGACCGTCTAACTGTAACTGGCTACCACTATCTCTTCCTGTGTCAGGGAAAACGTCAGAATGAGGATAAAAAGAAGAAAAGTCATATTTGCTTATTGTGGTAATGCAGGTCTTGATTTCTCTGGATATTTAAGTCTGAATGAATACGAACAAGGTTAGAGTCACTGACCAGAAGGTAACCTATCAGTGTAGATTTCCTAGACCAAGAAATTTAGCACATTGTGGCTGTTGATGGCATCACAACTGCTTTGCATCACCATTCCACTATTTATTGATAGTATGTAAAGCCGTGTGGTTGTCGCAGTCCATCTTTAATTACACTGTATAATTGTGAGATTCTTTGATTACAGTGCATGATTTGGAACAAGACTGGAATGTACACAAATGGGAACTTGTATACAACAAGTCCGAGACACTTATGTCTTCGAGTATTACATTTTCTTCAATGTATGGCAACCTCAGAGTTGGTGCATTTAAGTAATAGGGGCATTGTGGTGCAGGGGGTGGGGTTCTTCAAAATGTAATCTTAAAGAACTGCGATCACTGACATTTGCTGTTCTCTTATACTTCCTCTGTTTTATTTTCATAATTCTAGGACTCACAATTGTAGTGTCAAAATTACTTTTCTGTTTAAATTGGTATGTTGTTGGTGTGTCTTGATCTAATGTACATCAGTTGTTCAGTGATGTAGATTTTATAGCCTTTGTTTTAGTGATAATCATGAAAATGCGAAACAGCTTCCTGCTAACAGAGTTAACATTGGCGTATTATATGTCATCGTTACTGTAAAAATATCCAGTGTAAGGTTTTCTGTGTAAGATCATTTAGATAATCCATACGTAATCATTTCTTTAAACTGCATACTAGCTACTGTCTCTGGTAGTCTACCAAAGCTCAGAGCTCCTCCCATTGCCTCTCTGTGGGTGTGGTGGACCATTCACCTGGAAGTACAGAGGCTGCTTTTCAGAACCACAGACAGCCCCCTTTCATTTTTCTGGTGGTGCAACGGTAGCGTTGTCACCTCACAGCAAGAGGTTCTCCTGTTCGATTCTCAGCTGGAGCACCTTCTGTGTGGAGTGTGCATGTCCTCCCCGCAGTCAAATGGCGTTCGAAAGACATGCATGAATGGGCGTGCCTTCGTTGAAGGTTGGGCATCGGGCTGGCACCTCAGCAACGTAAAAATCTACTGCCAATCATTAGCGGACCGGAGTTCCGCTGTGGTGACCCCTAACTGGGAAAAACCAAAAGAAGAAAAACAACTGATCTGTCCCAAAGAATAATACTTTAATTTTACTTGTGTACATTGAACCTTAAGTATTTGGGAAATTCGTGTTCCAGGTGAGTTTCTCCTTATAACCCCCCCCCCCCCAATCCTTTGAGCCCATTTATGAAATATGTAGTTCTTCAAACTGTCTGTATTTTCAAGACTCTATTAAACAACTGAAAGTGTTCAACTACAGTAAGCTTTAATTTTGGCCAGAAAAATTAAGTCCATTTTTATCTATGTAATCCAGAGTTGGCTTCATACAGATGCATGTGCTTGTATTTTTGGAAAGGGCCAAATGACAACTCCACATGCATGTGCTTGCATTTTTGGAAAGGGCTAAATGACAACTCCACATAAGTATTGAAGCATTCTCAAATAAAAAGTTATTTTTTCTAATCAGTGAAGCAGTAATATTTTCTTTATCCATCAGCTGCAGTAGTTCAAACACAGATGCGTGTGTGCACATGTCTAAGTGGCATTGATTCATATTAGCTGCCTTTCTTCTTTCATGTTTGTGGTATGTCAAGTTCAGTGCTGTTAAATACTTCTTTAATCTTTTCTGTAATACAGGCAACATTTTACAAACTGACATTTGAAGTGTCTGTCTCAAGTTCTGTCTACAGCTTCAGTTTAGTTAGCTTGATGGCAATTAACATTTTGTATTTTGTTTTTTGTTTGCCAGTTTGCTTGCCATTTCACAAGCTTAATATTTGAGACACTCTAGAACTATACTGAAAATATTTCTGTCAATTAATTAATTAATTAAGAATTTAGATTGATTGATTAGAAGCAATTAACTTCAGTTGTGTATATATATATAGAGAGAGATAGCTTTATTCTGTATTCAATCTGAAGAAGCGTGCCTAGTGGATGCACGTGAAAGCGCTCATTCTCTTACTTCAATAAAGAATTTGTTTTTACGTGGTGGTCGATCTCCAGTTTGTTATACTATTTCTGTTCCTGTTCTGGGATCAACCTTCGAGGGATAGGTTTGCTATTTTTTGTCGCTTCACTGGCTTTACCTGCTTCCACCTGTCCCTACACGATGGAGGGTTCATCATTGGAATTAGACTATAACCCTGAAAGAAACCTCTCAAATTCCAAATGGAATAATTTATTTAAGAAGAAATCCAATCCGTTACTTACCATGGAACTATCGACTCAGATGAACACAACCGAACCAGGTACTGTTAACTTGTTATCGGAGTTTAACCCCTTGTTTAAAGAACTGGAAAATAACCTGTGTAAGCAATTTCGTTTGGTATGGCAGCAACGACACCTTGAAGCGTGTCTTCATTTCAAAGTGGTCCCTAGAGGGATGAGGGTCCTTTGTATGCCCTCTTATGGCAATAGCCATCCTGAGCTACTCAAGAACTGGCAGAAGCTGAATATAGATTTCAGCTTCAATTATATTAAATTGCTTATTGAATATTTTCTGCCCATTGAGAATGCTTTAGCTGAAAAAATTGACTCTCTGTACAAAGACCTGGTCAAAAGATTTAAAGGGGAAATGTTCACCAGTAAACTTGATAATTTGATCAGTCAAGTTGATGCATATGGAGACAGACTACAGTTAATTAAGCTACGGAAATTACAGAGAGACCATAGAGACTTCATGAATGGTCAAGTCTTTGTATGGCCGAGGTTTAACCAAAGAAATGAGATGCAAAGAGCCGAATTGGCAACTACAGACACAGCTAGAGGGGTTTCCATTAATACCTTAGACATTGCCCCTTTAACTGATACAGCTACAACTAATGACGTCATTACGGAGGCGTCGTCTGGTAATCGCGGACATGTTTCCTCTGAATATACGAACAATCCACCACCTAACCAGATGGCTTTGTATCCACATCTTGCCTTGGGAGCGAAACCCAAGCTGCAATAAACAAATATCGAATCTTTTTTACCGCTTCCAGTGCGTCCGAGGAGGGACTCGAGAGGAAGATCGGTGAGTCAGGGAAGAGGCAAAAGGAAGCTATCAGGGGAACCACAGAACAAGAGAGGTTGACAAAGAGACTAAACAGTTTGGTTTTCAACTTATCTGATTTGTTATTAACGGATGTTGATTATAAGTTACTTAACAAAGGTTTAAGTTTTATACCTGCACAAATTAGTAATATTTCTGATGTTTTAACAGATTTAAGAGTTTTTATTCAGAAAATAGCTCTGAAACTGTTTTTTAAAAAAGGGTCACATAACATTACCAATTCTAATACCCAAATTGAATTTGAATGTTTTAAAAAGAAAAGTGCGTTTACGCCTGTAGCTCATCCATGTCTAGATTGTTTTATTAAAGCTTGTGAAAATGATCTGTACAAACACTATATACTTTATAGCAAGGGTTCATTATCTGTATTTCACAATCTGAATAAAGATGAACGGATGTCAATGAATGGTTTAGCAAACAATACAAAAATCACGATTAGACCAGCAGATAAGGGTGGGGGTTTAGTTTTACTAAACACCAGAGATTATCTGCAATATATGGGTCTCCTTTTACATGATGACAACACTTATAAGTTAATAGATGTGAAAATTGTTGAGAGATTAATCTGTCAGGTACATCAAGATTTATATGATATGATGTTAACTAGACAAATCAGTCATGATTTTTACTTATTTCTATTAATTGAACATCCTACCATACCTTACATCAAAGGGCTCCCTAAGATACATAAGGGTGTAACACCCCCTCCACTTCGTCCCATAGTGGTTGGACATAACTGGGTTACAGAAAACATATCCATTTTCATTGAAAAGAAATTAAAACCACTTGTCATGGATATTCCCACCATTCTGAGAGACTCTTATCAACTTATTGACAATTTTAAAAATCTAGAATATGTTATATCAGAATCGCATCTTTTAGTGACTTTAGATGTAAAGAGTCTTTTTACTGCAATTCCTAACTCTCATGGAATGGAGGCAGTTGGGTCTCTGCTTAATAAGTGTCAAAAATATACCAATAATGAACAATCTCTGTTGAATGCCCTATTGGAAATAGTATTGACTAACAATGTTATGATGTTTAATGATCTATTTTACATCCAACAGTGGGGGGTGGCTATGGGCACCCCCTGCGCAAACACTTATGCCAACTTGGCTGTCTATAAATGGGAAACTACATGTTTGTTTCCACATCATAACTATAACAAGGTTCTTCTATATTACAGATTTGTTGACGATATACTTCTGATATGGGATGGGACTCCTGGTGAACTACAAAACTTTATATGTGACCTAGAAAAGACCACAGATTTTTTAAGGTTTTCCATCGAATATTCAACATCAAACATTAATTTCCTGGACCTTAACATTAAAAAGGATGGACAAGGTGGACTAAAAACAGCACTTCATAGGAAAAAATGCTGGAAAAATACATTATTACAATATGAAAGCATGCATCCTAGATTTATTTTTAAAAATATTGTTAAGGGACAATACACTAGAATTAACAGGATATGTCAAGAGGAAGATGAACGTAATACTGAATTTGATAAATTAGAACAACTCTTTTTAGATAGAGGTTACAACCCTGAGATGGTTGCCAGAACTAAAGAGTTGTTTACTGATGGTTGCACATCACATAGGAAGTATAACGTTTCCAATAGGTATACTGGATATCACACACAATTTGACTCATCTAAAATTAGATGTATAATTAGTCATACGAGTGACAATAGATATTTAACAGACATTATTATGAAAAACTGGTCAATTTTGGTCACCAATGATGAAATTAAACAATTAATAGGTGGAAGACCAACTTTTATATACAAAAACACAAAGAACTTAAAAAGAATATTATGTAATGAAAAGAGATCTTTAAGTCTGATCAATAATAATATCATGGGCACCTATCCATGTGGAAAATGCAATTCCTGCCAATGGATATCCAAAGATAAAAGTTTCCTACACCCTGAATTATTATTTAAATTTGAATTTAGATGTTCAGCTAATTGTGAGGACAGTAATGTCATCTATCTGGCCACTTGTGAGTCATGCCCTGCCTTTTACATAGGCATGACGACAAGAAGACTTAAAGATAGGATACAGGAGCATCTATATGCAATTAGGAAGGCAGATCATAAGAATGCTCTGTCAAAGCACATTATAGAATTCCCAGAACATAAGTTTGTTTTTAGGGTGTTACAAAAAAGAGAACTAAATACTAGGAAAGGTGACAACTTTAATGATTTAGAGAACTTGGAACTAGATTGGATTTTCAGGTTTAGGGCGCAAAATTATCCAGGTTTGAACACTTATGTTAGTATTAGATCATTTTTAAAGAAAAGGAAATATTAACAACTATTTCTATTGCAGAGGCATTCATATATATTTCATTTATATGGAGTATGTTTTTTCCCTTATTGTTTTTATGTCTTTATGTCTTTGTCTTTCTACAATGTTGATATTATTTTATCACAATATAAGTATAAATTTTAATTAACTTGATATATTATATTGTATACACAACATGAAAAATCAGTTCATTTATTTGTCATTCATTTATATATACACATTTTTATGCTTTAATGAATTTTTTGCATACCTTCATCTTCATATGATATCTAGATGGTCAAGGATGAATTATAGTTTTATGAGGAGATGTTTAATGTATTTTATCAGAGTTTTGATTAAGATATGTCCTTATTTATATAATTTATACTTTATACCACATATTTGTATGTATTCTTCAACATATTTACAATATTTGGAAGTTTTCATTTTTAGACTAGTTTGTATTGGTTGTTTTTGAACATTAATTATGTTATATATATATTTTCAAAAAATCAGAATAGTAAGGCAAAATACATAATACATATATATAATCCCGTCTAACAATTGATGTTTTTAAAAACTTTTGGATGTTAGTATATATTTTAGATAACATTAGACATATATGCTTTGACAGCTCTTCAGTAGCTTTCTACAGCTTCAGTTTAGTTAGCTTGATGGCAATTAACATTTTGTATTTTGTTTTTTGTTTGCCAGTTTGCTTGCCATTTCACAAGCTTAATATTTGAGACACTCTAGAACTATGCTGAAAATATTTCTGTCAATTAATTAATTAATTAAGAATTTAGATTGATTGATTAGAAGCAATTAACTTCAGTTGTGTATATATATATATATATATATAGAGAGAGAGAGAGAGAGAGATAGCTTTATTCTGTATTCAGTCTGAAGAAGCGTGCCTAGTGGATGCACGCGAAAGCGCTCATTCTCTTACTTCAATAAAGAATTCGTTTTTACGTGGTGGTCGATCTCCAGTTTGTTGTTATACTATTTCTGTTTAGAGATGTCAGCTGTTTTTTGATATTAGATCATTTATCTTGCCATTTTCAACCAGTTCCTTATGGTGATTTTCATTCTTTGTCATGTGACATATTTTTAAAACTCAGTGACTTATTTCATCAGCTTGTTTCTTCAAAATTTCTTTGAAAGCTTTTTCCTAGGTCTTTTTTTGGACTCCCATGCCTGCTGACCCATTGATCCACCTGCTTTACCCATTTGTTACCCTATTCTTCATGCTTGGGCAGTCTGTGGTGGGGCCAACACACAGGCAGCCACGAGGGTTTTTTTCTGTTATGACTCTAGTGTAATCTGGGATTCCTGATGTGGGCACCTGCATCACTGTGAGGTCTTTTTATGCCCTCCCCTGGTACACATGTACTCCTCCGAAAACATACTATCGCTGATTTGAGATTGCTAGGCCTTGTCTCCTGGTCCTATGGCCACTGGTGTTGTGTAGGCCTCCACCTGCATATGATCAAATTGACTGACAAGGAGTTTCAAATCCCTCCCGTAAAAATGAGGTAGTGTAAACCACTCAGTCCAAACTTCCTTACACAGTTCTTCCAGCTGCCAAGCCACAAATCAAACACTGTTTATCCGAGTCATAGTTCTCTAAACTGGCGTAAACTTCCTTGGAAAGCTTTAATTTAAGACTTTACATTACATGCATTCAATGTCAGATGGAGTTAGCATACTTAGTTAAGAGCTCTTAGAAGAATTTTGATAGATTTCCATGCATCTGAAATAGGATGGTAGTCAGTAATGCAGTGAATGAGTAAAGCAAAGGCAGATATATTGACTAGGTGGGAAATCGGCGTATAGTCAGAGATGCATTTTAACCAGTGTTTCTGTTTATCCTTGTTGAATTTAGTCATGTGACCAGTGCTGAATTGTAAGTCTTGAAAATGGAAACTTTCTTAGGAACCAGTCACAGTTTAGGCCACCCATAACAGTGATTTCAACATGCAGCTTGTAATTTATTTACGTTGGTAGCTACTCTTAACCCTATGTGTATGAACAGGGCTTATATGACTGTGAGTATTAAGTTTTTATACTGGAGAAGTGAAATGTCTGAATCAAATACAGAGGTGTAACCATGATTGTTGTGGATAGATGATGTCTAGAAAGAGAAGAAAAGATAAACAGGATGAAGGGCTGAAGGGCTGAATTGAAATAACATATCCCATTTGTTTATAGATTGGCTTTACCCAACCCATGGTTGATAATTGTATATTACCATTGTTGAGAATAACTGGGATCATAGCATAGACAATTTGAGGGGACTTGTGCATTTAGGAACTGCTTCTGTCATTAGTAGTACAGGGGACAGTCATTGGGTACATTTTTTTTCTCCCATCCATAGATCTAAGTTGCGGCTGAAACGGACAGGGATGAACTTTGTTTCATGTGGATGAAGAGTCTGTTCCACAGTAGCGGTATCCTCTCCAAAATATACCTATCCCTCCAAACAATTCTGTTGATGTTTGAGAAGAGGTTTCGATCCCTAGACTGAGTATTTCTTATGCATCAGTAATGGTTCAGAGGATGACTTTTATGCCAGACACAGGTCTCCTTTTAGCAGTGTGTAGGTAATACAGAGTATAGTGGCTGGAGTTTGTCGGTCCATGTAGGACATGTTGCTTTGGCCTTGTAACCTTTTATTAAGGTATTTCTCTTAGCATTCCAGTTGTTGCATGGGTCTGGACAGATACATGCCAAAGGGGACAGTATATTCGATGACTGGCCTAATGCATGCTGAGTAAAAGGGGACAATGACTTCCCTAGATGTAGATATAATCTCTTTGTTTATAATCTGTGCAGTATAGAAGGACTTTCTTACAACAGTAGACACATGTTAGTCAAAAGTTAGGTCACTATCCACATAAGTTCCCAACTCCCAAACAACTGAGGTAGCCCTTAGGAGAATTATCAATGTGCTAAATGCAGTTTAAGATGTCATTTATGTGCAATACAGTAAGTAAGAATTATGACAACAAATTCTTGTTATCTGGCTTAGAATCAGAATGCATGATGTAGCCAGAGGGTGAGCAGTGCAGTAGAAAACAGATTGCAGGTTAAATAGACAACAGGTAAAGACAGATATCGAAATTCTTGTAACTTTCAGGGCTAGAGGATGGGAGAACTGAATTTAACTGCGTAAGTTGTTGGGGGGGATGCGAAAAGAGGTTGACGAGAGGCAAAGAAAAAGTAGAGGAGGAGGTGGTTACAGTATAATAATTTTTTTTAGCTAGAGAATAGTGAGATATCGGAAGGTTCTGTCATTTCTGTAATTAAAGTGAATATGCTGAAGAAAATTAAGATTTTTTTTTATTGAATTAGGTTTGTATACATGTCTTAGATTAGTATGCTGTACAGATAGTGGAGAGCTCAGGAGGAGGAGAAGAGCTATCTTTCTATTATGTGTTGAAATGATTGTTGACATATAATAAATTAGTATTTGTGATGGGTATACATAATTAATAGTTGGGATTGATGTAATAGCAAAGGGGGTAATAAACTGAATATTCAGAAATAGAGTTGCTGTAGTGGAGAGAAAAGAGGGAACGTGAAGTCAGTAAGGTGTGGAAGAAGTTCAAGATAGTATGTCATTAAGTTAGCAGAAAGTTAGCAGACTAATAATGTCGGTGGCAACACCAAAAATTACCACTCTAAATTTTTGGTAGCTGTGAGAAAACATTCAGCAATCACACTGACTTTGCGTTCAGCATTACGCCAGCCGTGGTACAGTCAACCATCACAGACCAAGCTTGCAGGTTCCAGGCCCCTGTTTCAACCATTTATGGTTAATTTCAAGTGCAGTTTGGTATGTGCTAATTAGCAAGGATGACACTTTTTCAAGCTTATTTTATTCAAAAGCCCTGATCTGCACTTGATATTTTAAAGGACTTTAAGCACCTAAATCACTGCAAACTAATGAACCGAGTCTTCCATGATGATATTTTTTATATGTGTAGTCTGAAGCTGGCATTAGGCTGCCATATAAACTGAGAGTTTCAGCAGGAAAAAACAGCAGATACTCTTACCCTGTCTTCTCCGTTATTCGACGGAGAAGGGATTTGGACAATAAAACATGATTGGGATTTCTGCTTCATATTAGTTTAACTTTGCTTTAACTTTATAACTTTTTTGCTTTAGTTGACATCCTGTGTTAAGTATTATAAGTTGCATACTTAAAAAATTATATTTTTGTAGCCCAAGATAATACATTTTAATGTTTATATGGTTACCTAACCTTTATAGTCATAGTCCTATATATATGTGTGTGTATATATATATATATATATATATATGTGTGTTACTATTAAAATCTCAAAAGTGAAAAAAAAAATAGTACTTATGAGCGAAGTGTTTTTCGCTTAAAGTACACAACACCTAACAGCCCTAATGTCGAAAAACAGCTGTTAATGCCGAACACAACATTTTCGGCACTTAACAGAAATCCCACCCTTCCTGTAGTTCCCTAACTAGGAAACCTAACATCCCATTTATGCAGGGGGGCAAGCCCCCCCTGCACCCCCAACACCCCCCAACTATATATTCCAACTCCGGGATCGCACTACAGTGAGGAAAGGGATGTATTTCCCTTACTGCACTGTACCACGATCCCTGTACATAATCGAATGTTATATTTGCGAATACACAGACCATTCGGAAATATTCTGTTCAATTACGTGGCTGGCACACACATGAACTATTCGAACATCTGTAGTTCGAATAATTGTAAGGCGTGCAATGCTATGCCGACTTTTTAATAGTAAACCATATATATATATATATATATATATATATATATATATATATATATATATATATATTTTTTTTTTTTTTTTGGAGGGGGAGATATCTGTTTATGCACTTTTGATGATTACTGTAAAAAGTGAACCACTATAATTCAGTTAATTTCCCATGAGAGTGCAGTTACTTCCCAGTCCAGTTTTCACCATCAAGACCCCACAGTACTTGTAATTCTCCACGAAGGGCAGATGACTCCAACCTAAAGAAAGCACCATGAACTTTATCGTTGTGGTGATGGTTTTCATCTTATATTTCACGCTGTGCAACAGATTTCTTGAAAACATAATAGAGGTTGCAGTCAGATGAAGCCAAAAGGACACGGTCATAACAAGACAAGATCCCCGAGGCATGACTGCACCTTAATACTATGTTTTTGAGGGGTGACGGGCTATTTCCTTGGTGGATACTGATGCCCATCCTCAATGAATTTGCTTTGATATCAAGAATGTGGTCACATCGCTCATTTGATTCATAGAAGAGTTTGATATAACATGGCCTCTGGTGCACAATATTCTTAAAAATATTTTGGTGCTCAAAGTTTCTCTACCTTCTTCATATTCACAGAACAATACATTAGATTATCAAACTGCTTTGACCCTTCATACAACTGTGTTGTGCAAAAAAGCTGGTACACTCATCCATCACTTGGCTGGAGTCAGTATCGTTTGTTCTGAGTCCAAGGTTTGACTGTGCCTAAAGTGTTTTGTCAAATACTGTTTTATACTCTCTTCCTAGGAAGTTGAGGAGTGTTATTCCCCCATAGATTGAACACAAACTTTAGTGTTCTTTCATAAGTAAGGGTACCACTGTCCTAGTTTGCTCAGGTAGAGTCTTTCATGGAACATTTAAGAGGCACATTATTCATAGTACCCTAACCCTTTGCATTCACTTCAACATCTCATCTACGCCTACATCTTTAACAGTCTCTGACGATGTTCGTGAACTCTGCTATTATAGTAAACGTGAATCCACCAAAGACTGCAGTACTCCATTTGAAAGTATCCTTCAGTGACATCTGGCAGATAAGGCACAGTACCATCCTCACTTTAAATAAAGCCACGGTGGTGCAGCGGTAGCATTGTCACCTCACAGCAAGAGGTTCTCCTGTTCGATTCTCGGCTGGAGTGCCCACTGTGTGGAGTCTGCATGTCCTCCCCGCGGTCGAGTGTCATTTGAAAGACATGCTTGAATGGGCATGCCTTCGTTGAAGGTTGGGCGTCGGGCTGGCACCTCAGCACCGTAAAAATCTACTGCCAGTCATTAGCAGACCGGAGTTCCGCTGTGGCAACCCCTAACTGGGAAAAGCCGAAAGAACAAACATCATCATCCTCATTTTAAATAGGTTCATAGGTTGGTACTGGGCTATCTGCCCGAAGGCATATATTAGCCCAGCCACGTTGTACGGTATTCACCACCCCTTTAGTAGTTCCCTAGACCCTTGTACTAGCAGCTAGTACCCTTGGCCCCTATCTAGTAGTGCTGTTGGTGTGATCCCTGGTGTGAACTTTCTGTTACCCATCCACTCATCAAGGTTCCTTTTGAGTGATAGTGAGGGGCTCTGTCTTATGTAGATCGGGACCCTGTTCCATAGTAAGGGAAGTCTCTGCGAAGGGAATCTATCCCTCCAGCATGTTCAATTCATTGTTGTGTTGAGGTTTATATCCCTAGAGCATGTAGCTCGAGTAGATTTGGTTTTGCTAAGATGGAGCATGTTCAACAATTCTGGGTTGGACATGGCTCTGTACGTTAGACAGAGATCGCCTCTGAGAAAGCGGTATGCAACAGAGAACAGTCTTAGCTGTTTCAATCATGCTGCATAGGGCAACTGTTTGAGGCCAGTAATCCTCTTGGTTAGGTACCTTTGTGGTCTGTCCAGCTGCTGGAGATTTCTAGCCAGGTACATTCCAATTGGTGCATTGTACTCAATAATGGGTCTGATGAGGGAAGAGTAGAGGGGCACCATTACATCCTTAGATCTTGATGCGAACCCTTTCGTGATCAGATGGGTCACATAGAAGGATTTTCTAACCACTTTGGCAACATGGTTATCAAAGGAAAGTTGACTATCTACTTGGGTCAATTGGGTGATTGTATTTAGAACTTTTTGGTGCCCCAAGGACAGTACTTTCAAATACAGAAGTTCCTTAAGTGTTGAATTTCTTTTTTCTCATGTATTTGTATTAAAATGGAAGATAATAACATTTCATTTAAGAAATAAATATTTAACATAGTAAAGAGCAAAAAGAAAAGGATAGACTAAATGATAAACAATTGTAAAAGAACACTTAAAACAACTATTTACAAGGGTGTCTACTACCTAATAAAATATATTTGAAAAAGTTACATTTCTAACTATTCAAAGAAAAGCAGTCATTGTTTATATGAAAGTTTTGTATGAGAAAGTGATTCTTACAGATCTTGATTTTATTGTAATATGTTCCAGATGTGATGATCAAAAATTCCTTGAAGGAGTGAGTAAATTCATTTTTCCAGTTCCTTGATAGTTTTTTGCAATTGTTAGTATGCTCCACAGAACTGGACACTTCAGTATTGTAACACACTCAGGGACTGGAGTATTAAAAAGGACCAATGATTTAGTTAAGATACATTTTATCAGAGAATAAAGCTTGTAAAAATCGTTAATCTATTTCTAATAACGTTCAATTATATCAGATTCAAAAACATATGTTCCCAATCAGCTTTAGTATCCAATTTACACCTCCAACAAATCGTTTAAGTTTAGGATATTAATTCTGTTCTGTGTGGTATAACGAAAGACCTATGTAAACATTTCCAGGAGTACAATTTCCATTTAAGTGAAGATGTGGTGTGTTTGGATGATGATAGGAATAGTCTTTTTATCTTCATCATTAGGAGGTTTGTTTATATGTTTAAAATAATTCCAATGGTTTTCTTTAGTATATTGTAATTCTTTTCTTATTTTATAAATTTTGGATAAAAGGCCTGATAATTTTCTGTTGCACCAAAATAGTTAAACGTTCAATGAAGTTAAGAAGAGAATGTCTCACTGATGGCTGCATGGCTTCAATTCTGTTCTATAAATTGTCTACAATTTTGTACATGGAGCCATAAATCCTGTTCTATATTAAACTTCTTATTTATATATTGGGCAGAATACAGGCTTTCTTTATTCGGTAACTGGGACCTATTTATCAGATTATTTTCTTTAAAAGTAGTCATTACAGATAGATTTAAAGAATAAATATTTTGAGTGTAGGCTATTAGAAAGATAAGAAAAAAAACATGCTTTATACATTGGATTTCTATAAATGAAACTTCTCAAACCATTCAGTATAATAGTAATGTTATCATAATTAATGGTTTGATTAAGGTTATTTATGAAATATTCTTTTAATAACCAGCACAGAGAATTATTTTAACTTAAATAATGATTAGAATGTCTCGAAGTTTGACTGAATCCATAATTTTCCTTGAATGTCTTTCTGTTTAGCAGTATAAGAACTATTTGATCAAAGAATTACTGTTTTGATAATAGATAATAAGAAATATAGTTCTAAATCTGGCAACCCAATTCCTCCAAAGAACCAATCTTTAATATGATGACTTAAAGATATTCTAGGTTTATTAGGATACCACAAGAATCTTAAAATTAAAGAATTAAAGTTTCTTATAAAGGTTTTAGAAGGAGATAAAGATAGTGATTGTACTGTATATAAGATTTTTGGAAGAATAATCATTTTAATTATGGAAAGTCTCTTAAAAGTATTGAATTTCTTGTCAGTACAGTTTAGGGGTTGCTCTTACTAAACAATATTTAGACATGCTCTACAGTTTTTAATTGTTTTAAGCAGTCCTCAAATTGTACCATCTGAGATGTCACATAGAGAAAGTTATGATCTGTTTGCTCATTGAACAACTAAACCATCTTCCCCCTCTAAGGATGTATACACTCTGGCTGTGCCAATAACAGCACTGTTGTATGTGAGCACTGTGGATTGAAATGGTGTAGTCTAACATTAAAAGGTCATTTATTTGGCATATTGATTGTATTTAAGATGGATGTGACAGCTCTGTTCACTGTTTAAATGTTTGCAATTTGTTTATTGCATTTTTATACTTATTGTTGTCCAATGGATTATTTATTGATGGAACTTTTCTCCCTTGGTTTGTGTTGTAAACAGGATATGGTCATTCGGATTAACTTGTTGCTCAACTGTCATAGACAGTCTCATTCCAGTGTGAGCACTGAAATCTCCCCATAAAGCTACTAAGTAGATAGTAGCACCCTTTTGAGTCATGACTGCTATCTTCTCCATGTAAGTTGCTTGGAGGATAAGCAGAGACCGCTATCAGAGTTTCTATGACTTGGAGCCACATTTAGATAACCATGCCTTCCACCAGAAAAAAAAAAATCCAACCGATACTCTCTGCTGGGGACTTTTTTTGTATCCTTGGGGCTTCTCCTGAGGAACAGCTTCAGAGTAGGGAATGGATGTTTCCTGATCAAGAAGTTGGATTTCAGATGCCATGCTGTAAGTAGAGATGAATCTGACAGCATCTAGCTTTAGCTTGTACATTTTCCACCAGGTTAGTCTTTTATGTTCTGTCAGTCCTGAAATTGTCATTGCCCGAGTCCAGGTTGACTAAATCTATCTTACTGTTGACTGTCACCATTATGGCACTTCGCCAGGCCACCAAACCTGACTATGCAACTGGTGAGTGCAGTAAAAGGCTCTGCTAACCAATGTGAGCTGAGCTTTGTTGGGTTAAATGCGAGGCTCAACTGCATGCACTAGCCAGTGGACACCACTTCCAGACCTGGTTCAAGGGACTTAGCCAAGCAGCCATAGTGTAGGCAGAGCCTTCTCACTGTCTTCCTTCTGGCTTATTCTTACAGTCATTCACACAGGTCTAATCACCAAAGAAGAGCAGTTTGAGGCACAGGGAGAGGGCTCCACACTTCAAATCTTTGATACCAAGTTACAGAAGCCCCTCCATCTCTGATGAGACTGTTGATCTTGAGGAGTTGTTATATCATCCAGTTTATTATTCTTTTTATTATTCACTGGCTTTACTAAAATGCCATACAGCCACCAGACAGGTATTGCTGACAGACACAGTCTCCTCCACTGGTAAAACTGCATTACCATGGGAAAAAGCACAAGCCTGAAACTCATTTAAAGATTAAATCTTATCACCATTATGACCAGACTCTCAACTGTCCAGAGTTTTGCAGAATGTTTAGATTTTTGCCTCATATTTTTAGTCTGTTCCTCAAAATTTGTGTTTTTTTGGCAAATCGTTGAAGATTGAAATCACTAAATGATAATAAATAATGACAGAAATTTGACTTTCAGACTTCATGTCCTTCAGAGCATGCATAACAATAAAAACACTGTTATTAAGTTGATAGGAGCAATATTTAAAATCTGTCCCTATTTTTGGGTCTTTGTCGTCGTCCCCCATTATTTTTGGCTCTGTCCATATTTCTTGCTCTGAGAGATTGAGAGGTAGGAGTATGACGCTGGATGCAAGTTCATAACAATAAGCATTTATAGTAAAAAGGATTACTTGGACTGCTAGAGGGCAAAGATCGAACAATCATCCCCCCACAAAAAAAAAAAAAGATTTTGTGTCTGCGCGTATATGTCTCTTCTTCTTCATTCGGCTGCTCCGGTTAGGGGTCGCCACAGCGGATCATCTGTTTCCATTTCTTCTGGTCCTCTGCATCTTGCTCCGTCACACCAACCACCTGCATGTTCTCTCTCACCACATCCATAAACCTTATCTTAGGACTTCCTCTTTTCCTGTTACCTGGCAGCTTCGTCCTTAACTTCTTTTTCCCATTGTACTCTGCATCCCTCCTCAGCACATGTCCAAACCAACGTAATCTTCCCTCTCTGGCTTTGTCTCCAAACCTTCCAACCTGGGCTGACCGTCTAATATACTTATTCCTAATCCTGTCCACCCTAGTCACACCCAGTGCAAATCTTAACATCTTTAACTCTGCCACGTCCAGCTCTGACTCCTGCCTTTTTGTCAGTGCCACTGTCTCCAACCCATATAACATAGCTGGCCTCACTACCCTCTTGTAGACCTTCCCTTTCACTCTTACTGATACTCATGTCTCAAATCACTTCTGACACTCTTCTCCACCCACTCCATCCTGCCTGTACTCTCTTCTTCACCTCCTTCCAAACTCACCATTACTCTGAACTGTTGATCCCAAGTATTTAAACTCCTCCACCTTCACCACCTCTGCTCCCTGCATCCTCATCATTCATCTTAGGTTCATAGGTTCATAGGTTCATACTAGGCTATCTGCCCGAGGGCATTTACAAGCCTAGCCCATAGTTTTGTGGCTTACGCCACCCCTTTAGTATGGGGAACTATACCCATTATTTTGCTGTGCCTCTGTTGAGCAGTGACACTGAGGTAATCCCTGGGGTATATCTGCGATCTCCCATCCATTGGTCAAGATTTCTCTTGAACAAGGCCAGCGAGGTGCTCTGCCTCACATATACCGGGATTTTATTCCACAGCATAGGGAGTCTTTGGGTGATGAATCTATCCCTCCAGCACGTCCTATTAATAGCCGTGTCGAGGTTTAAGTCTCCGCCCTTGTGGCTCTGACGGATCTAGATTTTTTGAGGTGAAGCATATTCATCAAATCTGGGTTTGACATGGCCTTGTATGTTAGGCAAAGGTCACCTCTGAGCAAGCGGTAAGCGACTGAGTAGAGCTGGAGTTCTTTCAGTCGGGCAGCATAGGACAGATGTTTGAGACCCTTTATCCTTTTGGTGAGGAACTTTTGTGGCCTCTCCAGCTGCTGCAAGTGTCGGGTCAGATACATTCCGAATGGGGCATTGTACTCAATCATTGGTCTGATGAGTGATGAGTATAGGGAGACTATGAACCTCCCTTGATCTAGATGAGAATCCCTTCATGATAAGGTGGGCAATGTAGAAGGTCTTCCTAACTACTTTAGCTACATGGGTGTCGAATGACAGACTACTATCAACCTGGGTCCCCAGGTCCCTGATAACTTCTTCTGTGCTCAGTGGATTGCCACCTATTTGGTAGCTAGGGTAACCTTGTTTTTCGAAGGGTATGACTATGCATTTTTGGCATTTAACTTTAGGCCATGGCTCTGGCACCAGTTATCCGTTTCTGTGAGACCCTTCTGAAGGATATCTGTGTCAGATGTGTTTTCTACTATGGCCCAGTTTGCAGTCATCTGCAAACTTTGTCAGCCATAACCCTCCTGTGTTTGCTTGTACTTGGAAAAGTAGATGCCAAACAAGAGTGGGCCCAGGACTGAGCCCTGTGGTACACCACTTGTGACAGGCTTTGAGTCTGACATGGCGCCAGCAACTCTGACCCTGTGGGTTCTGTCACTCAGCCAGTTTGCAACCCATCTTGTGATGTATGGGTTAACATTTAAGCTGATGAGTTTTTCAGTGATACCCGAGTGGGGTATTGTATCGAAGGCCTTCGCCAGATCGAGGTAGGCTGTATGGACTGCCTTTCCCTCATCAATGGCTTTGGTGACTGTTTCGAAAAAGTCAACCAAGTTTAAGAGGCATGATCTGCCTTTGACAACGCCAAACTGGGATGGATCCAAAGTCTGCAAATTCCCTATGTCTTTATTTATGAGGTCCATTATGATCCTCTCCATGGCTTTGCAGATAAGGCTTGTCAAGCTAATGGGCCGGTAATTTCCAGGGTCGGTGGAGGCACCGCCTTTGTGAAGTGGGACCACAGTTGCAGTGCGCCACTCCCTGGGTACGTATCCAGAGGTAAGACTATGATTAAACAGCTGTCCTAGCTGTGGGTTTAATTCCTCGTTGAGTTCGTGGAGCACACAGCCGGGGACACCATCAGGTCCCATGGATGCTGTGTTTTTGCTTTGGAGAGAGCAGTTCTCACTTGGGCGTTGGAGATGTTTGGGGGCTGCAATCGCTTGGTATAGATATCTCTCCTTTTGGGGAGGGGAGAAGTTTGCACTGAACCTGTCAGCCAGTATGTTGGCAATGTCTGTAGGATCAGTAATCTTCACATCATTTTGAACTAGTTCTGAGCATATCTGGGAGTTTCCTCCCAGGTTTCTAACATAGCTAAAGAAGGCCTTATGATTGTCTTTTGAGTCTTTAGCTATTTTTCTCTCAAAATTTGCTTTGGATGATTTTATGAGAGCTCTTAGTTTTTACTTATAGTGATCAAGGGTGTCTTACCTTTTAAGGATTTTGCTCTATCTTGTAGTAGCTTCCTCCTTTTGTTGTAGAGTTTGTTTATGGCTGGGGTCCACCAGACTGGACGCTTGCCTTTGGTACAAAGAGTCTTTGTTTTGCTTGGGATTGCCTTATCCATGCAGTCCTGCAGGTGCTGGTAGAAGGCATTTGTAAGTGATTCAGCGGCTTGAGTACTGTTTTCCGCCGGCTCGGGGCCTTAAAGGAGACCACACTAGTCTTTAGAAGTGTGAAGTCGGCTTTGAAGTTCTTTACTGTGGTCTTTTTATTTCAGGTGGGGTGAGATGAGGACCTCCAGCGAGATTAGTTTGTGATCTGATCTCACCAGTGAGGGGTATACTTCCGGTATTGACCATTGTGCTCCCATGTTCGTGATGATGAGATCGAGTATGTTTTCTCCTCTTGTGGGGATGGTGACTAGTTGTTCCATGGCATTTGAGTTTATGAATTCCAGGAACTTTTGGGCTAGGGTGTTTGGGCTTGAGTAGTGTTCCCAGTCTATATTAGGGTAATTGAAGTCACCTAGTATGATGGTGTTTGGTGATACATTTATCCCATCTAGTGTTTTCAGGAAGGCCATGTGAGGTTCCTGAGTTTGTGAGGGTGGCCTGTAACATGCTACAATTTGCAGAGCAGTCTTGCCTATGGTTAATTGCACCTGGATGGTCTCCGATGCATCGTGCGTTGCCACCAGTCTTGAGGTGTGGGTGTCTTTGATGAATATGGATACCCTCCTTTCTTGGTATTGTCCAGATTTTGGGGCCGGAACGCATGATAAGAGGTAAAACCTGATAGTGCTGGGGTGCTCTCAGGAGCCTTGAACCAGGTTTCTGTCACTGCACAGACATCGATGTTCTCCATACTGAGAAGGGCCTCGAGTGCGTGCATTTTAAGATTTAGACTTCTGGCATTGAGCAGCATTACCCTTAGTTTTTTTCCTTTTTGTGTTCTAGGGTGGTAGGTTTAGAATTTGAGCCTTGCCTAAAAAGGCACTATGGGGTGGCAAGAGCCTTTGCCAATATCCGGAATCCCAGGGTGACAGGTGCAAGCCATCCCTTGCGGCAGCATGGCTTGTCCAGCATGTCATCCCAGGCAGACAGACATTGGATCCCCTTTGAATGACACCAGAGTTTAAGCCAATTGTTAAAGCTGATCATCTTATCTCTGTATTGTGGCATCATTCTTGGTGAAGGTAGGATACTGCTCAAGGTCAGGGTCATACCTGCCTGGGCTACATAATCAGAGAGCTCCTCAATGTCTCTTTTCATGTAGTCCAAGGAGGTACGTCTCAGGTCGTTTACACCAGCGTGGACAATGACTGAGTCGTATTTGTTCCTGCTGTTGAGAGACCTGAGTGCTTGCGTTATGTGGCGGATTCTAGCGCCCGACAGGCAGCTTACTGTGACCTTCTCCTTACTCAGTCTGGTGAGCGGGACGTCAGTGTGTCTGACTATGGAGTCACCAAATGACTAGTGTGTCTGGCATTGTGTTTGGCCTTAAGGGCTGTGACTGTTTGACACTCTGACTGTGAGGTCTATGTGTTGCAGGTGTTGTGTTCTGAGGTGGTGGTTGTTTGGGTGTCTGCTTTGGTGGCCTCTGCTGTTTTGGTAGATTTTTGATCAGAGCCACGAGTATGTCTTTGTGTGTTTATGTGTATGATTTGAGGTTGTGATGGTACTATGTGAGACTGGGTCTATAGTGTGTGTGGTAACCTTCTCCTCCTGACTGGTCTTGCCAGTCCTATGTTGAGAGAGCTCAGCCTCCAGTTTGGCCGTATAGTTGCATCTCTCGCATGTATTTGTGTTTTGTGGGAGGAGGAGAGGGTTGTCTGTGTACATGAGGCAATTGTAACATTGCCTCAATATTCCCAGGTTCACCAGCTGAGCAGGAGAGGACACTAGCAACTGATCCCTCGACATGCTAGAAGGACTAGACAAAAACTTTAAGAGAGATTCCGGGGACGTGGGTGACCGAGAAATGGGGGTTTGCCTTTTGGGGTGCTATCTATAAGAGTGCCGTATCAAGGTAATAAGTACTGTAGGAGCAAGTGCTAGGTTTAACAGATAGAGAAAAGTCTACTTGGAGTCAAGTAGAGATGATCTTTTTAGGTATTAGAGAAAGTGCTAGTAACAGGGATGCTTAAAGGTAAGACTGAAAAGAATGCACTCTGCAGTGTGCACTAGAGAAGTTAGATATGAAAGTAGGTAACTTGAGTTTTACCTGTTTAAAAAGTTAAGGTTTAGTGGAGAGTTACTATTTTTAAAACAGTAAGATGGACTGAAAGGGGTGGTTAGTTTTGTATTTTGGTACTATGAAATACTGTAGGATGGCCAATAAATTTAAATAATTGAAGGGGTGGGATTTCAAAAGTGATGGTTTTGTGATTACTCACATAAGCCAGTGAAAGTAGAGAGAAATGAGATATATGGTCAGATTAACATAAGAGGCGGGCAACTAGAAAGACAGTGGTATTTAACAAGACAACTTAAATGGGTGGGAGGGAGGGAAAAATTCTGCCTGACTCAGAACAGAGAGAGCTGTGGTCTCTTTTGAAGTTTTAATATGCTGTTAAAACAGAATGCAAGCAAAACACAAGATAAAGAAAACAAACTACAGTATTCAAAATATAGAAAGGCAATACAGAAATACAAAAAAAAAGTGCCTGACTCAGAACAGAGAGAGCTGTGGTCTCTTTTGAAGTTTTAATATGCTGTTAAAACAGAATGCAAGCAAAACACAAGATAAAGAAAACAAACTACAGTATTCAAAATATAGAAAGGCAATACAGAAATACAAAAAATTCTGCCTGACTCAGAACAGAGAGCTGTGGTCTCTTTTGAAGTTTTAATATGCTGTTAAAACAGAATGCAAGCAAAACACAAGATAAAGAAAACAAACTACAGTATTCAAAATATAGAAAGGCAATACAGAAATACAAAAAAATTCTGCCTGACTCAGAACAGAGAGAGCTGTGGTCTATTTTGAAGTTTTAATATGCTGTTAAAACAGAATGCAAGCAAAACACAAGATAAAGAAAACAAACTACAGTATTCAAAATATAGAAAGGCAATACAGAAATACAAAAAAATTCTGCCTGACTCAGAACAGAGAGAGCTGTGGTCTCTTTTGAAGTTTTAATATGCTGTTAAAACGGAATGCAAGCAAAACACAAGATAAAGAAAACAAACTACAGTATTCAAAATATAGAAAGGCAATACAGAAATACAAAAAAATTCTGCCTGACTCAGAACAGAGAGAGCTGTGGTCTCTTTTGAAGTTTTAATATGCTGTTAAAACAGAATGCAAGCAAAACACAAGATAAAGAAAACAAACTACAGTATTCAAAATATAGAAAGGCAATACAGAAATACAAAAAATTCTGCCTGACTCAGAACAGAGAGAGCTGTGGTCTCTTTTGAAGTTTTAATATGCTGTTAAAACAGAATGCAAGCAAAACACAAGATAAAGAAAACAAACTACAGTATTCAAAATATAGAAAGGCAATACAGAAATACAAAAAAATTCTGCCTGACTCAGAACAGAGAGAGCTGTGGTCTCTTTTGAAGTTTTAATATGCTGTTAAACAGAATGCAAGCAAAACACAAGGTAAAGAAAACAAACTACAGTATTCAAAATATAGAAAGGCAATACAAAAATTCTGCCTGACTCAGAACAGAGAGAGCTGTGGTCTCTTTTGAAGTTTTAATATGCTGTTAAACAGAATGCAAGCAAAACACAAGGTAAAGAAAACAAACTACAGTATTCAAAATATAGAAAGGCAATACAGAAATACAAAAAATTCTGCCTGACTCAGAACAGAGAGCTGTGGTCTCTTTTGAAGTTTTAATATGCTGTTAAAACAGAATGCAAGCAAAACACAAGATAAAGAAAACAAACTACAGTATTCAAAATATAGAAAGGCAATACAGAAATACAAAAAATTCTGCCTGACTCAGAACAGAGAGCTGTGGTCTCTTTTGAAGTTTTAATATGCTGTTAAAACAGAATGCAAGCAAAACACAAGATAAAGAAAACAAACTACAGTATTCAAAATATAGAAAGGCAATACAGAAATACAAAAAAATTCTGCCTGACTCAGAACAGAGAGAGCTGTGGTCTCTTTTGAAGTTTTAATATGCTGTTAAAACAGAATGCAAGCAAAACACAAGATAAAGAAAACAAACTACAGTATTCAAAATATAGAAAGGCAATACAGAAATACAAAAAATAACAGCAAACTAACCTTTCCTTCACAGCAAAGTGTAGCAGAGTCTGGATGAGCCTTTCTGGTAAAGCGGTAAAGAGGGAGGACAGATGCTGAGTATCTTCACCACAGACAGCATGATAAATAAGTGCCTCCATGCAGTAGAGTTACTTCAGAAAGTTTAAGAAAAATCATTATTTGCAATGGCATTAATCACCACCAGGCTTGAGAGACATTCAGGGGGTTGTCTGCTTCCAGTGACTTAAGCCTAGCCCATTCATGGGTAAATGCACATGCCATGAAATATAGTATAGAGGTGATTACTTATGTAATAATGTTTTCCATGAACATGGTAAAAGAACAAAAAGCAGTGTTATTTTGTTGAAGTCCTCTGATTTACAACTATTCTGTGACTACTTGCAAAGTCAGTGCAGAAGTTTGTCCCTAGAGCAAACTGTTTCAGAATGTGGGTACTCATCCATTATATTTTATATAGGGAGTTTTTGTCTGGTTTAATCTATCCTAGAGTAATTTTTCTATATAGTTTACTATAGAAAATGTACTGTTTTAAAGTACTAGTAGTATTACTGTGCACCTACATGTGTATTTTCTTTAATATTTTATCTTTTTGCTGTTTTTGTTTCCTTTTCTATTTTTTACTACTTTTCAGTGCAATTCCTTATCCCATTTCCTTAGCAGACATGATGTCTTCTGCTCTTCCTTCTCATGCTCAGGTTTTCTTGTTTTTAAATACATCATGCTTAGTCTTACATATTAACGTACCTATGTTTGTTTCTTGTTTTAAATGGTCTTTTTTTACCTTTGCTATTTTAACCTTTACAACAAAATCACCTGCATATGCACATATCCTCTAAGCATCCCCATACTTGTAGTTAACAGATTAATCAGTCATACATGTTGCTTTTATTCAGAGCACAAGAAAATGGAAGTTCCTGAGATTTTTGTCCTTCACTCATCTTCATTTGAAAAATGGCACGATTTTTTTCTGGAATTTCTGCGGCTTTGTCACATATATTAGTTGGCTTTTATCATATGCAAATGTATTGCAATGCTGTGTGTATGCACATTTGTGATCATTATTTATTTAGCTATTAGTTATTTTTACTTTTGTAGTAGAAGAAGTTAGTTATTTTTTAGTTTGGTAATAGGGTAAGTTAGTTATTTTTTAGTTTGGTAATAGGGTAAGTTAGTTATTTTTTAGTTTGGTAATAGGGTAAGTTAGTTCTTTTTTAGTTTGGTAATAGGGTAAGTTAGTTATTTTTTAGTTTGGTAGTAGGATAAGTTAGTTATTTTTACTTTAGTAATAGGATTAGAACTTCCAGCACACACAGTTCTTTTTAAAGGGTGACTGGTATGGATAACTAACTTTGCAGACATAGAATAAAGGTGGAGGTGTCTTGATTTACATATATGTATATATACCTCAAGGCTAGTCAAACAGGAAAAAGCATTTGCGCTTATCCATGTTCAAATCATCATAGGCAAAATCCAATTTCACTTTCTTGTAAGCTATAGGTCCCCTCTGTGACCCAGAAAACCTGTATTTAAAATTATTGGAAGCACTCACCGTCCAACCCAATACCATATTCATTGGAAACCTTAATTACCCCACTATTAACTGGGAATCCTATACTACACCAAATGTACATGGACAGAGATTTCTGCATTTTGTAAACACAAACTTCCTGGCGTAACCATACTGGATCTGTTCTTCTACTACACACCCCTAGTGTAATGTCTTCTCTGGTAAGGTCAGACCACAGAGTAATCTCCTGTGAAGTAAAATAAAATCTGCAATGCCAGCTAATCTAAGCCTGTTGGTCCGGGTGGTTCTTGTGTTTGAATTTAATCTTGGAATATTCAGGAACTACTCTTCAAGGCTAACTTCCTACTAAGTGATAACCTGGCAAAATTTCAAGTCTCCATAAACCCTGAGAACACTGCTGCCTGTGCAGAACTGTTCTCAGAAACCCTATACAAGCATGTTAATAGCTGCACAGAGACAGCTGTACCCACCAGTAAGAAGTATAGAAGTAACTCAAAAAACAATCCACCCTGGTGAAATCACATCATCAATAGGCTGTATAACAGAAGGAAGAAAATCATGGCAAAAATTAGGAGGTGCAGCACCCCAGCAGGATAAAAACACTCATCAAACTAAACAAACAACTCCGACAAATAGTCTGCCAAAACCAGATTTGAGGTAAGTTTGGCCTTCAAGGCCAAGGAAAACCACAAGGCATTCTGTACCTATGTCTGCAACCTCAGAAGCAATACACAGTTGTGTGCAGAGTTCATTTTAAATGGAACCACCTGTACTGAGCCAGAAGATATAGCAAACCTACTGGCTGACAAATTCAGCTTCAACTTTACACCCTCTCTCCCCCTCTCAACCCTCCCTCAGGAAATAACATCAAGTATAAGTCCCTCTGCTGTCACTAGGTAACAGGTCCTTAATGCTCTGTCTCTAAGGCTAAGAACACTGCATCAGTTCTCTCATACAGCATCCTAGGATGCCTTCTAAATAGCATGACACATGACTTATCAGGCCCTCTGGAATTGCTATTTAACTGTAGTCTCCAAACACGCTTTGTGCGTTATGAGTGGAGAACAGCAACAGTCATCCCTCTGCACAAAGATATACAGACCCTGGAAACTCCAGAACCATAAGTCTCACTAGTCTCATGAAAACCCATTGATTGAATTATCATGGAAATAATCAATAATGACATAGGAAACCTCCAGACACTTAACCCAACCAAATTTGGTTTTATCAAGGACAAGTCATGCCTACTCAACCTGGTGGACTTCTTTGAGAAGGTCACCAAAGCAATGGATGAGTGCAAAATGGTTCACACTGCCTACCTTGACCTGGCCAAGGCATCTGACAAAATATCCCACTCAGGCATTGCTGACAAACTTAAGAGGTTAGGTACAAACCCTTATGTACACCCAATGGATAGCCAGATGGCTCACAGACAGGACCCAAAAAGTTAGAAATGTGGAGGCCACCTGTACAAAGAAGCCAGTGACACATGGAGTTCCTCAGGCCTTGGTCCTGGGATCGCGTCATTTGGCATTTAGTTCTGTGAGGTCAAGGCTAATGTCAGTGGTTTCTGGCTGACTAAATTTGCTGATGATTACAAATTAGGAGCTGTCATTGAATTGCCCACCGACACAAAAGTTCTCCAGGAAAGGCTGACACAAACAACTGGTGTCAGAGCCATGGACTAAAACTAAATGATAAAAATGCATAATAGTATGCTTTGGGAAGTCGTCCACCCCTGGTAACTATCATATTGTAAACATACCCGTAAGAGTTGACCCAGTAGTCAGGGAATTGGGGACACACACAGACAGTAATCTAACCTTTGACTATCGTGTGTCTGTGATAGTGAGGAAATCATTTTATGTTGTGCAACTTATAAACAAAGGTATGGCATCTAGGTCCAAAGAAGTAATTATTCCACTGTATTTGGCATTCATCAGCTCTGTCATTGAGTACATTGCCCCCTTTGCTATTTACCTAACCATGCATATCCAATAACTGAAACATTCACAGAGGTTCCATACTAAAAGAATACAGGGCATAAGTAACAATTCCTATGTAGACTGCATCAAAGCCTTATCTCTGTATTCTATCTCTTACAGGCTGTTGAGGGGAGATCTATGCCTAGCATACAAGGCATTGTCAGACCCCACTCTGAAGGACTCCTGCTTATCCACAAAACAAACAGCACCAGAATTACCCGTTCTAAAGACTTAAACCTTGCTGTGATATAAATAGGACCTACTGGATAGATAGGTATGTATCCCAGAGACTACCTCTTCTATGGAACAGGCTCCCATGTGAAGCAGAGTCCTTCCCTAACCCAATTCAAGTGTAATTTGGACAGTTAGATAGGGAACAGGAAATTCATCCTTGGTTGTACACCTATGTCTCCAGTGGACAAAGGCAGGCTGTAAATGGTTCGTCTACCGGGACCCTGCTTGTAAATGTTGCAGCCACCTTCCAAGCCCCTGCTTACACTTATCATAGGTACTAGAACTTATCAAAGATTTAGGATGCATGACTAGGCTCGTTAGCCTAGTAAACATCAGTGATCCTATGAACTTAAACTTGGATTTATGGTGTTTACTGGATTTATAAAAATATTAGTACTGACTGTACAGCCAGCAAAACTTTCTGAAAGCTATGCAGTAGACTTGTGGCCTTATGAATTAACAACTCGCCTCCTAGGGTGAAACTTCAGTTACAGAAAGTTGAAAATGATGTGCCATCTTTAAGCCTATTTCAGAAGTAAAGCACCATTGCAATGTTTTATTATCCTGGTACCCCGGCCTTTCGCCTTCAAGAGATAACTTTCCACATAACCAGCAGTTCTTAAATACACATGTCCTGAAGGGTTAATTTATCATTTCAACAATCAAACAGTTAAACAATTAAACAACCCTCCATTCATTTAACCCTTCAGATACCACATAAAAATTCATGCCAAATATACTGTACTTGCATTATTACATATATACATTTATATAAACAAATATACTAAATGCATAAATATGTACACAAACTTTCCCCACGTATTTAATATATTAATGTATACACACTTTAATTACATAAATATGAATATAAATATATGCACAAATTTCCCCCAAAGAAAACCCACAAAACAGTTTTGTAACACATCACCCTGAACTAATTCCTAAACTTACTAACTCCATACATTCCAGTACGGTTTATGGTCGTTTTTCTATTCCTGCACTTCCCTGTCCTTCAAGTGTATTTTCCTCTCCTAAATTGTCGCAGGTTATTTGCCTGTTTGAAAAAAAAAATGTTATATTCCAGTATTGAGAAGGAATATAAGAAGTTTAAATGTAAAAAAAAATTAATTTGAGTAAGGATGCATGGCAGGCTTTAAAAGAACTTCGGAGACAAGCAAGTTAGTTTGTATTTCAGGAAGCTGATAGAGGGAAACTGGGTACTTATCAATAGAATACAATACAACAGAATGGTTTTTGAGTTATTAAGACAAGTGAGGGACTATGTTTGTCCTTAAACCCGGTATCATGGTTTAACAAAGAGTTGTTTGAGTTATTGGAGAATTGGGAAAGGTTGGGCTTCCTAACAGCTTCAGATGTGAAAAAGCTGCACATCTTAAAACCCCGTAACCCAGTGTTTTTTGTCATCCCAAAAAATCACAAAGATAGGTGGGATCCACCAGGAAGACCTATTGTTTTGGGCATGAGTTCTTATGTGCAAAATGGTGGGGGGGCTTGATTTTGTGTTAAAACAACATCTTATGAGGGTCCCTGCTCATATTAGGAATGGTCAGGAGTTATGTGAATATATGAAGGGGTTAGAGTGGCAAAGTGATTATTTTTGGGTTTCCATGGATGTGTTGGTGCTGTATACCAACATCAACTTATGATGGGGTTTCGATGCTGTTGCTAAGGTACTAGGGGAAGGCCCCTGGACCTCTTATGTTTTGGAATTGCTTGAGTTTTGTATCTCCCATAATTATTTCATCTTTGATGGCAAAATTTATTTGCAAAAGAGGGATATGGCAATGGGAGCTTCATTTGCTCCCTCGTGTGCCATTTTATATATGGCTTCTGCTGTTACTTCCTCATTTCTTCATCTGTCCCACAGTGTGCATCCTACCACCCACCTCAGGCACTTCATTTCTATCACCTCTAGCTTCCTCATCTGCTCTGCCTTTACTCCCCAGGTTTCTGTACCATACAGTAGTACTGGTCGCACCACTGTTTTTTACACCTTACATTTCAGCTTCTTTGGCATTCTTCTGTCATACACTACATCTGACACTCTATGCCAATTTGCTGCAGCCCATCTGAAGTTGTCAAAGCTGGAAGCATTCATACTTCCCTTCCTGTCAACCACAGTGTAATGAGTGTCTGGCCACTTGACAAGCTGAGTGCAGTAAATTTGCTAACTCTTTTGAATTGGCACAGTCATGAAAAAAAAAGTAAATAATGTGGGAAGAAATAGCCAGGGAATTGTTATGGCTAGGCTTGTATAGGCCCTAGGGCTGATAGCCTAGTACCAACCTATGAACCACTCCTCCCAGATACTCAAAGTTATTAACCTCTTGCACTGTCTTCCGATGTTCTATGTGTTTCACTGTTGCAGTCATCACCTGTGGGTTATCCCTGCTGTGGTAGCCCTCTGCCGGCACGAATACCAGAGTCATTTTTTTTTTGCGTCAGCTGCCATCACCTGTAGTCTGACGTCAGGTCATCAGTGCTATAAAGCAAGACAGCTGACATAATTACACAAGTCTTTCTTGCAATGGAGCCCATAGCAGAAGCATTTCGCACGCGTGCCAGTTGGTCGCTACCAGAAGTTGAAATTCAGCTAAAAATGTCTAAAGCTAGGTACCCCTTTTTTCTTGCACTAACCGATGTCCGAAAAAGTTAACAATTGTCTCACCTGTGGAAAGCAGATCCCACCCCGAGACTTCCATTCTTACTGCATCACTTGTTTAGGCCCAGACCATGACATCCCCCATTGCCGGTTCTGTGCCCTCTTTAATGCGAGAACCATTTGCCATAGAGCTCTTTTTGTAGACCGTTATTTTCATGTTCTGTCTTCGCATTCTGATATGGTGTCCATCAGCCAACAATCTGTGGAAATTCTGAAAAAACATAGAGATAAAGATAGAGACAGACCACACAAGGTTAAGACTTCTGAGGATGCTTCCGCTAAGCCGGTCGTCAGTTCTTCAGAATTCAGTGAGTTGCTTTTGCAGCCCCTGATGCCTGATTCGATATCTACGCAGGCCTCTACCGAGA
Organism: Protopterus annectens; assembly: GCF_019279795.1. Taxonomy (NCBI): domain Eukaryota; kingdom Metazoa; phylum Chordata; order Ceratodontiformes; family Protopteridae; genus Protopterus; species Protopterus annectens. The sequence goes on from NC_056739.1 coordinate 928,910,537, forward strand.
CCCTTTTGGAGTCCGGTATGCCACAGAAATCTTCTTTGTCTTCTGAGCCTTTGGCTGTCTCTGCCTCAGTTGAGTCCGGAGTCGTGACGCAGGCACCTGCTTCAGAGGAGGCCTTTCCCACTACTGCTTCTAGACAAAAAAACAACATCTTTGCTTCCAACTACCGTTTCTTTCAGACTGACAGATTCTCTCAGGTCTGGAAGCCAGGCCAGTCCTAGGAAATTTGCTTCTAGCCACCATCTTACTACTGCTCCACTACCCCAAGAGCAAATGCTTAAAATGGCACCCTTCTCCAGAAGTTATGACAGAACAGGATTCTGAGGAATCTGATTATTCAGTTTTTGAAGAGGAACAGCATCCCTTAACTGCTTATGAGGATTCAGATGCAGAGGAATCCATCCCTTCTGCATCCCCTCCAGAGGACCTTTCCTTTGGGGGAACCCTTCACTCCCTCAAGGAACATTTCCAGTGGGAATCTCATGACTTCCCACAGTCTAAGAAAAGACTTAGAGAGTTTCTGGACTTGCCCCAGCACAGACCCCTGGCCATCCCCCGTATTTTAGAAGTGGTGGATGATGTTTTCCATGAATCCAGCTTAGCCCCTGACACCCTTCCTCCTGCTCCTAGTAAACCTGATGGGTACTACAGAGTACCGGATTCTTACAAATACCTGTACAGAAATCCTGCTACAAGACCCAGAGGTCATTACACAGGGACCTAAAGGAGCTAAGACTAGTTCTGCCAAGAATCCTCTTCCTTCTGACAAGGACTCCAGAGCTCTGAACATATGGGGTAAAAAAGTATACACCTCTGCAACCTGAGCTATCAGAGCACTCAGTTGTCAGTTCCATATGTTAAAATATCAACACACTTTGGAACAATTAAAACAGATGATTGCTACCTTTCATTACTGTGCCAATTCAAAAGAGTTAGCAAATTTACTGCACTCAGCTTGTCAAGTGGCCAGACACTCATTACATTGTGGATTTGTCGCCCTAGAAGCCTCTAGCAGGGCAGCAGTGACAGGATCTGTTATTAGGAGACATACTTGGCTGAAGAAACCACGTCTAAACTTACTGATGAAGAGGTGCTTAAAAAGATGGAAGACAAAGCAAAAGCTATGCAAACAGTAAAAGATTTCTTTCAAGTTCAACCTCCCAGCTCAACTTCCCTGCACCTACCAGACAGGGCCAAGGTAAGCCCCGCAGGAACAGACCCTCCAGGCCTCTATCCCAGGGCCAGCAGAGAAGCAAACAATGAACCACTTCCGTCTCTAAGGCAGGCAGTTCTAAGCCAACCTTTTATGGCAAACACTCACAATGACTCCCCCGTCCCCCTCTGCCCTCCCTTCACTCACCAAAATCTAGGGGGAAGGCTCTCCCTCTTCCAAGACAATTGGCTTTCTATAACAGAGGATCAATGGGTCTTAAAGATCATTTCTCAGGGATAAAAATTCTCTTTCAGTGAACTCCCAATTCCAAGAGTGTGCCTAGACTTACCTCCAAATCAGTGGGCAAAGGCATTGAAACAGGTCCAAAGTCTCATATCACAGGGGGGAGTAGAACCTGTCCCCTCAGATCAAACAGGCAAAGGCTTTTATTCCAGACTATTCCTTGTTCCCAGAAAAGAGGGCACTTGGTACCGCATCCTGGATCTATCCATTCTGAACACCTCTCTGGTGGTCTCCAGATTCAAAATACTATCTTTGCAGCAGCTGCTGCCTATGTTAACAAAAAATACCTGGCTAGTGACCCTAAACCTAAAGGATGCCTACCTCCACATCCCCATCAGGGAATCATGCAGAACATTCCTGTGCTTCAGAGCAGGCTCACAACACTTTCATTTCTGTGTGCTGCCCTTTGGCTTATCTACTGCTCCCAGAGGATTCACCAAATGCTTGGCCCTGGCCATAGCATTCTGCAGACAGAGAAGTATACAGATTTACCCTTACCTGGATGACTGACTCATTCAGGCAGAGTGCAAAGAAAAGCTGCTCCAGGATCTTCACTTTGTCAAATCTCTCCTCACTTCCCTAGGGTTCACTATCAGCTAGAAGAAATCAAAACAAAACCCCACCAGGAAGATCATTTTCTTGGGAGCTGTGCTAGACACAGCATCCCAAATTACCTTCCTATCCCCAGAAAAGCAGAGCTTCTTGCCTCTCTACTTTACCCAGCTGGCTTCCAGAAGTCACCTGACTGCGAGGAAGTTCCTGCAAACCCTGGGATACATGGCATCTTGCAGCCTTCTCATTCCTGTGGCCAGGCTTCACATGAGAAAACTTCAGTGGTACTTAAAGAACCTTTGGTGCCAGCACACTCAGTCACTAGAGACCTCTCTCTCTGTATGATCCCATGTATAAAGGCCTAGTTTCTCTGGTGGGCAGAGGCCTGTGCCAGGAACAAGGGTCTACCCTTTATCCTCTGCCCTTCCAGCCAGATCATCACCACCGATGCCTCAGACATTGCTTGGGGTGCTCACCTAGCAGACAGGTGTACCAAGGTCTTTGGGGTGACCAGCAACTTCACTTGCACATCAGTCAGAAAGAAATGATGGCAGTACAAAAGTCTCTGACATCCTTCAAACCCTATCTCAAGCCAGGGGTTCTCCTTATAAAAACAGACGACACCACAGTAATGTGGTATATCAACAAACAGGGGGGACCCAATCTTACCCCCTTTGCAGGTTAGCCATGAGCCTCTGGCTTACAGCCACCTCCGTGGGTCTACACCTAATTGCCCAATACCTACCAGGGGTCAACAACACCCTGGCAGACAATCTAAGCAGAAACTTACTGGACCTTCACGAATGGCAGCTCCACAGGGAAATCTTACTGCAAATCACTCAGGAGTGGGGCCTCCGGAAGTGGATCTCTTTGCCTTGCACCTCAACCACCAGCTGCAAAAGTTCTGTACCAGGGAGTTTCATCTCCTAGCGTGGAAGGTGGATGGCTTGACCTTCCCCTGGAACTCCCTCTTTGTGTATGCATTCCCTCCTCTGCCCTTTATTCCCAAGGTACTGATCAAAGTAAGGGAGGAGAGACCAAAGGTCATCCTCATTGCTCCAGATTGGTCCAGACAGCATTGATATCCCTTACTGCACAGCCTGACCTTACAGCCCCCCAAGCAGCTCCCCTGATCTCAGACTTCTTGACCCAGGTGAGGGGGAAGATACTGCACCCAGACTAACAGACTCTCAACCTTTCAGCATGGCTTATACCTTAAAGGCTAGCAAGGAGTCCCTGTTATGCAAACATATCCTACATATCATCACAGAGGCCAGAAGGCCCAGCACCATAAAATCTTACGCAGGAAAATGACAAAGATTCTGCTCCTGGAACCAGTCCAAAGGGGCCAGTATCTCCCATCCTTCTATCCCTCTTATCTTGGATTACCTAGCTGAGCTGCTCAATAGTGGCCTCTCTTTCCCCTCTATTAAAATCCATGCCTCGGCCATTTCTGCACAGTACAATTCAGACCCATCCCTCTTCTCTCATTCTTTGATTAAGCAATTCCTCAGAGGGGCTTCTAATATCAGACCTCCCAGAAGGCCTCCCATGCCACCCTGGGACCTGAATTATGTTCTAGAAAAACTAACCTTACCTCCTTTCAAACCTGCTGCTTCTACAGAATTGAACTACCTCTCATGGAAGACTGCCTTACTACTAGCTATTACCTCAGTCAGAAGGGTATCAGAACTTCAGGCAATCATGGCTGTTGAGCCCTTAATCATTTTCCATGCAGACAGGGCCTCCCTGAGGACTAACCCCTCCTTTATGCCCAAGATGGTATCTGATGTGACCCTCAACCAGGCCATTCACCTATCCACCTTCTTTCCCAACCCTCAAGACAAAGGGGAAATAATTCTACACTTGCTAGACATGCATAGACAACTCGGATAATATCTGGACCATACTAAACCATTCAGAAAAACATACCAACTACTTGTCAGCTTTGCCCCTGGGACAGAGGGGTAGCCCATTTCCAAACAAACCATTTCCAAATAGATGTCACACTGTATACATTTCTACTACTGGCTGCATGGGAACCGCCCCCCCCCCCAAGTCTATCCGTACCCATTCCACTAGGGCACCCTCCACTTCCACAGCGTTCCTCAGAGGAGTCCCCACCAGGGACATCTTGGAAGCTGCCACCTGGACCTCAGTCCATACCTTTACAAAGCATTACCACCTACTTATTTTTTCTAAGTCTAGGGCAGGGTTTGCCTCTGCAGTTCTGCAGGGCCTGCTGACCCATGCCTAGGACTCTAACCTATCCTTCCACCCCTCTCCTCAGCTTTGGGAATCCTCCCACAGGTGATGCCTGCAACAGTGAAACACGAAGAACATAGTACAGTTATGTACACTTGCCGTAAATGTAGATGTTCGAGTGTATTCACTGTTGCAGTCCTAGTTTCCCTCCCTCCATCCCCCATATAGCATCTTCCCCTAGGGGGACATGAGCTTCCCACAGTGACTTTTAGCCACAGGAACACTTTTCCTTATTTCCTTGTGCTTCTGATGGGTTAGGGCAAGAAAAAGTGATGTAATGACATTGGCTGCCTTGATTTATAGCACTGACTACCTGATGTCAGACTACAGGTGACGGCAGCCGACGCAAAAAAAATTGACAGTGGTATTCGGGCCAGCCGAGGGCTAACAGAGCAGAGATAAACCCACAGGTGATGACTGCAACAGTGAAAACTCGAACATCCACATTTATGGTAAGTGTACACAACTGTACTTTCTGTCTCCTTTCTCAATTTCTTCTGATTTCCCCAATTTGCTGCCATTTCCACTGTCATATCTGTACTTGGTTTCATCCCATGTGCCTTCAGTTTTGCATTCCATTCCCCTATATTTTTTGAAATGTTTGCTCAAAGTCTGCGTGTAATGCCACATTGTGTGAATACAGCAACTTTGTTGATCTGTCCCCTCTGACCTGTTTGGATAAAAAAGCTAGGAAGTCACTCCACTGGTCACCCACAATTAAAAAATAAAGTCTGTTTTATTAAGTGCTTTTCGTCTCTATAGGGAGACTTCTTTAGATAACAGACATGTACAAATGCAAAGTTTAAATAAAAAAGTCATCAGTCATGTGACATTTAACACGCACCTCCATTTAAAGACACCCGTCCCTATGAGATCCACATATTATTAACTGTAACATTTATTTCAATATTTTACAAGTAATGCCTTAAATATACTCTTACTAAAATATTTAGCCTAAAATTCAAAATCAGCATTTATTTCATGTATATTTTTATTTTTAATGTCTTCATTCTGATGAAAATTAAAATATTAAAATAATTTATTAAAATATTAAAATAATCTATCCTGACCCATTCTGTCCACATGACAGCACCTTACAACCAGAGGGTATAGACTCACTTACACCTTTTATGAGCCTACCTCTCTAGATTTTAAGAATACACAGGATAGAATACACTTCATTCTTCTTCTTTCGGCTTTTCCCGGTTAGGGGTCGCCACAGCGGATCACCTGTCCGCTCATAATTGGCAGTGTAGTTTTATGGTGTTGAGTTGCCAGCCCCGGTGCCCAACCTTTCACAAAAGACACACACTCACACCTAGGGCCAATTTGGAGTGTCCAAACCACCTACAGCATGTCTTTGGGATGTGGGAGGAAACCGGAGCACCTGGAGGAAACCCACACGACCACAGGGAGGATATGCAGACTCCGCACAGAAGGCACTCTAGCCGAGGATCGAGCTGAAAGAAGAAGAATTGATCTTGCTGTTTGGCGGCAATGCTAACCACTGCAGCCGCCCATAGAATACACTTCAATTAATCCTGGAAAATGGCAGGCGTCTGTACAAAGCTGCCACCTCAATTCAAGTTTCTCCAACATTAATGAATCAGGACCACCTCTTCCATTTGAATTCACACAGTCAATAGCCCTAAATTTGAATGTATGATCTGAAAATGCTTCAACATGTCTAGCTAGTGCACTTTCTTTTTTCATTTTGGAAATATAATATAAATGCTCATATACTCTTTCCCTTAATTTGCGGTCTGTTTTTCCAATATAGAAAGCCGGACAGTGTTGTCACTGAGCCATGTAAACTACTGCTCTACTCTGACAGTTGAACTTATGTTTGGTCACATATTTCTGTTCCCTCAACGTGAAGCATTGGCCAACCTGCATGTGTTTGCAAAAGTTACACATATTACATTTACCCATACCTGTTCATGTACTTATACCTTTTGCCTTGTATTGTAATATATTTTTAAGGTTTTGCCCTCGTTGGAACACTATTCTTGGTGCTTTACAGAATTTATGCCTGAGAACATTCATTCTTAATTAATGACCAGTTTTTGTTAATAAGGGAGTATAAAGCTGGAGCATTGACACTATATCTAGTAATCAGGGCTGTAGTACTGTATTCTCTCGTCCTTGGTACCATACTCATGTCCCCCATATTGTTACCTCCTATCGTACCCTTAATGCTCAAAATTGGTTTGTAAAAACCACCGGCCCTCTTATCCTGGACTTCTCTAATCATTTCATTGATTAGTTGTTCTGGATAACATCTTACCCTAAACATGTTCCTCAGGTTATTGCATTCCAACACAAATTCATCATCACTGGTCACCATCCGGGCAGCTCTTACTAATTGCCCCTTGACTACTGAATGTTTTTGCATTTTACCAATACAGCCCAGCTTTTTACATTCATATTTACTTTCAGCACTGAATCAATAGCCTATTTGGACGTTAACCTTAGGAAAGACATCATTACCAACAGTTATTGTGCACAAATTTTCCAGAAGGAAACATATTCCAACACATTCCTTTACTATACTAGTTGCCATCCATTACATCCTTATAGAAGTCTCCCTATAAGGAGAGATGAAAAGCACTTAATAAAACTGACTTTTTTTACTTGTGGGTGGGCAGTGGAGTGATTTCCTAGCTTTTTTATCCCCTCTGACCTGTTTGCTAATGTAGTCCATCACCAGTATGAACAGCAGTGGGCTCAGAGCTGAACTCTGGTATTCACCTCCCACTGGGAACCCCTCTGTGAGACCAAACATTGTTTAAACTTGAGCCATTGGGTCCTTGTACATAGCCTGCACTAATTCGGCCAATGTTTCTGGGACTTAGAACCACCACAGTACTGCCCAGATCAGCTTTCTTGAGACCTTGTCAAATGCTTTCTCCTAGATTAGAAATGCCCAGTCAGTCTCTTTCCTCATCTCTAGCTTCTTCTTAGCTATCTGTCTCACTGGAAACATTGGGTCAGTTGTGCTGCATCCTGATCTGAATCCAAACTACTAAAGTCCCATCTTACTTTCTACTACTCTGCATTTACTTTTATCTATCACCCTCTCCAGAACTTTCATGCAGTGTGTGAGGAGTTTAATACCTCTGTACTGCCACATTTGTGGATGTCCCCCTTGTTTTTTGTACATTGGTACAAGTATACTTGTTCTCCAGTAGTCTGGGATACACCTTTCTCTCCACACTGCTATGAGTAACCTCAGGAGCAATTTCTTTCCTGTCTCAGTCAGCATCTTTATCATATTGTGTGCCTCAGCTGAGCCTGCTGCATTCCTTGACTTCATTTTCCTTCGTCCTTTTCTTACTTCTTCTAGGGTGGGTGGTGGTTCTTCTCTCATTGTAGGCTGTATCTAGGACAGTACAACCTCTTTGGAGTTTTCTTCATTCAAAAGCTGTTGGAAGTACTTCTTCCATCTGCCTTTGATGTCCTGTGGACTGGTGAGCAAGTTGTTGCTGGCATCCCTTATAAAAGGTGTCTGACTATCTTCTTTATCTTTCTGTCTTTGCCTTGCAAACTGATATAGTTTCTTTCTGCCACCTACTGAGTCACTTTCCAGAAGCTGATAGAGTGCCTCTGATGCTATTGTAACTCCTTTCTTAGCTTTTTTGTCAGGCAACCAGTATTCTTTTCTAGTCTGGTCCATCTTTTCTATCTCCGTCTTTTTCCTGTATTCCTTCTTTCGTTTGATAACTTCGTGGACTTCTGCATTCCACCAGCAGCTTTCCTTATCTACCTTATTTCCATACCTGGCTCAGCCACGTATCTGTTCTGTAGTCCTCACAAATCCTGTTTTGAGGTGCTGCCATTCTTGGAACGTGTATAACTTTTAGATAAAGACACCCTGGTAGTTAGTCTGGTTGTAGATGTTGCACAGTCTGGTAAATAGACTTTTGGAAGTAAGCCAGTGTAGGAAGTTGCATTTAATTGGATTATGGGAGTCAGACCTCTGAGTATGGAACTGCTAGGCTGTACTATATTTATGATGTCAAATGATGCAGTCTTTTAATTCCATGTGGCCAATACAACTAGATAATTTGATTTTTTATGTGATAATGACAGCATTTTTTGACACAGCAACATTCTGCAACATTTGTGACAGCCAGACATCTGCTAGGCATTTCACTGTTTTCCTCCTAAATTGTATGGCACTGAGCAGGCAATTTATAGAGTAAACATGTATTCATATTTGACTTGGGCCTTAAGAGACTGGTGGCTGGTTGACTGCCCCCCAAAAATTCAAGAGGATAACTCTCTTCGTCTTCTGTTCCCTTATAGCAGTTTAATGTGAGGAGCCACAAAAATAAAATCTAAGCCTTTTTCCCTTGGGTCTTGCCCAGTGACTGTACTTTCTTAGCTCCAATGACCCATTTGTTCCTCTCTGGAGTGGGAGAAGGTGAGGGCCCTGTGACTTATTTGATCATTGGTTGGCATGCCAACTCAGCCCATTCGCCCCCATGAAGAGTGCTATAGTTGACCAGTCTGCCAGTCCTAGTCTGTTGAGCTCCATTATGTGCTGCGTCCAAACAAAAGCATGCATGCATCCACACACACCTTCCTGGATACTACAACACACCACTGAGCACTGTGAACTAAGTAGGTTCAATGTCCACAGGTGCAACACGCATTTCTTTTTCTAGTTGTCACCCAAGAGGTGAACCAGAGTCGCCTCCTTCTCCCCAGATTGGTTGCTCAGTACCATTCTCTCCTTCCTGTCGCTTTCCAGGGTCCATGCTGCTAACCTGAGTCATCTGGGTCACTGTCAAAAGCTTCATTCTTCAGCACCTCAGGGGCAGACTTTAGTGTCCAATTTTCTTCTTGTTCCTGGTTTACTTTACCCCTTCTGGATATGCATGAGTCCAAAAGTCCCACTCTGTCTACTGCTGAGTTATTACCTTGTTGTGGTCTGTTACTTTGAAATCATAGCCTATTACAACCTGTCAACAGATTCATCTTGGGTTTGTATGAGAAATTAGTGTCCCAGCATTTCTCAGGTGTTCTTTTATTCAGGAGATGGTCTCAGGGTTCTGTGTTGCAGTTTACAATCCTGACTAGAGAGACCACCTAACCATCCACCAGCAGGTCAGAGCACTTGTTTAACTTTCCTTCTTCTGTGTTGGATCCTTAATGACAGTGCCCTCTACCTGAAGACATTTTTATAGCACATGTGTACCAGTGAGCAGGTCTTTGGTCTTACATGTTTGGCTGGTTGACAGTAAGATCGTGGTTTTGTTTTTTCCAGTGATGATAGTCTCTTGCGACTGAGTTCTGGAGCTCAGATCCAAGTTTCATCATAAGCTGACAAATTGGCACACATTTCCAAAGCTTTCAAATTTTATATAACCAAATTGCCAGACACCAGTCTGGAAATATCCTTTGTTTATTACCGAACTCCATCTTTGAAAAGATTTGGACAGAAAATGTTACTTGGACAGTTTGGAAACTTGTTTTATATAAAGACAGAACGTGTACAAAGTTTGTAAATCTTGCATTTGTTGAACAGTCCATTTTTGTAATGTCCCAGAAGGTAGTTCTGTGTATTGTAGCAGTGGAAAGCACTTTTTCCGTACGGCAGTGCCATCTTTTGCCTTTTTGGCAAATGCATTACACTGCTGCATGATAAGCATCTGGTCTGTTTAATGAGCTTCTACTACAGCTGGCAGAAGCCTGTGATAAGTGAAGCAGAATGAGGGTGGAGCTTGTGTTTACATGACAACAGTGATTTGAGGCCTGGTCTTGACAGATGGAGTGCTGTTTATTAATTAAACACTTCCGTCTGTATGTTGCCATGGGTCTAGTGCATGCTATCAAATCATGCAGTTCTGAGAGTAGGCAGACAGAGTCAAGAACAGCCATTCAGCAATTATTTTTATTTCCACACCCTACGACTTGCCTCGTATACCCCATACTTATATATACATACATACAACACACACACGCATTTGTATGTATGTATATGTGTGTGTTTATTTATTTTTTAACCTCTGACCTGGAGGTAATACCTGCTTTCTTTACTTTAAGAATTCTGTCACTAAGTAATATGCCCATTCTACCTGTTCTCTGCGTATCTGGCTGGATAATTGTCTGAGGAACTGATATTATCCAAACGTGTGCTGTGTTTCATAGTCACTAAATAGTTTTCTGTCAGCATTAGGAGCAGACAGCTTTATTTAGAATTAATTTATGTTTTTTTGTTAGGTTACCATTATTGAGGCCATAGCCCTTTTATAAGAGTAACCCATGGCAAGAATCGATGGTAAGGACTTGTGGTGACAGTTCATTGAATTCAACAGAAGTGAACGCAGCTTCTGAGTTACCGTATAATGTCAAGGCACATTGCTTGTGTTAACTTTTTTCTTTGATGGGTATAGTAGACTACTGTACTTCCTCAGCAGTTAGAATTATTTGTTTACCGTGTGCTCCTTGGGTGTTAAATGAATTCTCTTTACCTGTACAACCTGCACAGAATTACATTGGGTTTCGTAGGGATAACCCTAGTTACCGGGGTCATTTCTGTTGAAAGTATAGAGAAGTTGCATAAGATGAAATATTGATATGGGCATAATCCACATGAAATTAGCCATGCTCTTACTGAAGTCAGTAAACTCACATACATTATGTCAGTATGTGACGTGGGAGAACAGAACTACAGCCAAGGTGTGATAAACAGTCACAACTGAATATGTGTGTGGTAGAAGTGCTGTTTCAGTTATCAGTTGGCTTGTTAATGTTTGTATGGTCAAAAAAGTTTTTCAGCATCGACTCTGGCATCGCAAACTCACATTTTCATGTATCCCATGTTTGACAATGCCTGGAACTTTGCATGTATTCAGAATGTCCTTTGTGTGTATTGATTTGAAAAGGACATTTGCTGGACATGTCAAAGGTCACAGAAGGACTTTTCATCTGCCAAGTGCTTCAGGCTGTTTTGTTGTCCTCAAAAAACTGCCTTTGGCGCACCTCGGGAGACAACTTAAAAATATGAGGGAAGCAAGCATGAAGTGTTTACATTCGGTTGGACAGGATTTAGTTTATGCTAATATGTATTGATGGAACTCTTAAAAATGCATTGTGTCATTAGCCACCTGGGCACTGTTTTTGTTTCCATGATAAATCAGAATGGTTTGCTTGAAGAGCATAACATAAATAAATAGATTAGTGCTTCCAAAGCAGCCCTAATTAAATCTCCATGTGCTGTTTTAGCATCTGGATTTTGTCTCTTCTTTGCATAATTTCAGGATTGTTTTTGTTTTTGCCATATCGCTATATGCTGTTTTTATTTCTGGAGGAGCAATATGCATCAGTAAATTCTCCCAAAGTTATTTATGAGCAGAATTTTTCTGTGGGTTAAGATTAAAACACATTCATAGTATTCATTGATAGTAATATAAGGTCTTATTTTATCAAAACTTCTTTCTTTCTGATTTGCAAACTCATTTTTTATTGTAATTTTAAGGAACTGCTATGATTTGATACCATTTTATCTTTTGCAATTCGTAAAATGAGTGACTAAACAATTACTAGAATATTAGAACTGTTGTGTTATTAAAGTGCATTTTTCCTGCCAGTTTTCAGTACCTGTCATATTTGCAGCATGTTGTATTATATTGTGGTTACAATTTCTTTCATTAAATGAAGGAGGTGACATAAATAGCTATGTGGAATATTTGATAGTAGTAAGAGCTGAAGTTCATTCCCGGTGGTGATTTCCATTAGTTACTGTCATCAGTTGGACTGTGACATTTATACTGTCTCGTCTGTGCTGGGACCATTGACGTGATTGTTTTGCTCTAGGGAAACATGCCTGCCAAAGACCAATTAAAATACTGCAATAAAAGGTCTGGGACTAATACCTTGTGACTTGCATACAGCTGTGAAGCAAAGCCTTATGTTTTTATTTTTTCTTAGCCTACTTTCTTGAAGGCAGACAGTATTCACATTTGTTTGTCTCATAAGTGAGAAGCACGTTTAGTACATTTTTAAGTTTCTTTTTCTTTGTTTTCTGGAGCAGATGACTTGAACTCTTCTGTGAGAATTTAATTTGCAAGTAATGCATTAGACTTCTAAGCAGCAGTGCATCGTAGCATTAGTAATTAGATAATTATAGGTTATTTTCTTCAGGCCTCTAGACACACTTCAGTTTTATTTTTATTAATGGTCTTTCCTGGTTGCATTATTAGTTTTAGGACAGAATTATGTTTCTGAATTAAATTGTTCCAAGGAAGGCTCTCTCTCAGTTCAAATGTTTCATTTGGATGGGGCAAGCCGTGATATCATCCATTGTCTTATCTGCTCCTACTGGAACAGAGAAGAACCGACATGTTGGAGGGTATGAGATTTGAACATAGTCTTCCCCAGTATGAGATGGTTGCAACTATAATGAGCTTACATTTCTGCTAACATTACAAAACGGGAGCATTTCTAAGTTAGCAGAAGACCAAAATATTTAGTATCCGTTCTTAATGCACTTTGCAGTATCCTTGTACAGACCTTTTAGATGCCTACTTCATCATCAAAACAGTATTGCTGCTGTAAAAACAACTCTCAGTCATGGTATAGCCAAGGTGTTATGATGGAAATTAGACAGTACTAACGTGAAGTGTGTACTGAAGTCATGAATTTCACTCTCTGTGTGAGATGATTCTTAAAATTTTAGTTTGGTCAAGTCTTGTTGGGCATATTTAAATGCAATGGCAATTTATGAACAGGTAACAAAAAAAAATGTTTTATTGGGAAGTATGCCCTATCAGATTCCCTATACCCCAATATTTTTCTGCCATATCACGAGGACAAGTGAATTACTGTGGTGATTCTGAAGTAGATAGAACTGTACAAGCCTGTCTCAATGAATTCTAATCAAATTTATAAATGTTAAAAGAATCCACCTTCATATGTATGCAACACACTGTGATACACATCTGCCATGCAAACATGTAAACTCTGATAAACCATGAGACAGATTTGTATTGATGGTGGAAAGGATTATCTGTTAAGTAAATAATCAAGTGTTGTATTAAGGTACAGAAGTAGTTTGCAGTAGAATATGAGTAAGCAAATGCTTTATTTGGACTGACACTTGGTGTTAGTATAATAAATTGACAGATTTTTATTATAGGTTCATAGGTTCATACTAGGCTATCTGCCCTAGGGCATTTATAAGCCTAGCCCAGAGTTTTGTGGCTTTCGCCACCCCTTTAGTTTGAAGGATACTATGCCCATTATTTTGCTGTGCCTCTGTCAAGCAGTGACACTGAGGTTATCCCTAGGGTATACCTGCGATCTCCCATCCATTGGTCAAGATTTCTCTTGAACAAAGCCAGCGAGGTGCTCTGCCTCACATGTACCGGGATTTTGTTCCACAGCATAGGGAGTCTCTGGGTGATGAATCTGTCCCTCCAGCACATCCTATTAATAGCCGGGTTGAGGTTTAAGTCTCTTGCCCTTGTAGTTCTGATGGATTTAGATCTTTTGAGGTGAAGCATGTTCATTAATTCCTGGTTGGACATGGCCTTGTATGTCAGGCACAGGTCACCTCTGAGCAGACGGTAAGCGACTGAACAGAGCTGGAGTTCCTTCAGTCGGGCAGCATAAGACATATTTTTGAGACCCTTTATCCTTTTGGTGAGGAACTTTTGGGGCCTTTCCAATTGCTGCAGGTGTCGGGTCAGATACATTCCGAATGGGGCATTGTACTCAATCAATGGTCTGATGAGTGATGACCTCCCTTGATCTAGATGTGAATCCCTTCATGATCAGGTGGGCAATGTAGAAGGTCTTCCTAACTACTTTGGCAACATGATTGTCAAACGAAAGGTTACTGTCAACCTGGGTACCCAGATCCCTGATAACCTCTTCTGTGCTTAGTGGATTGCCACCTATATGGTAACTAGGGGTAACCTTGTTTTTCCCGAAGGGTATGACTATGCATTTTTTGGCGTTTAACTTTAGGCCATGGCTCTGGCACCAGTTATCCATTTCTATGAGACCCTTCTGAAGGATGTCTGTGTCAGATGGGTTTTCAACTATGGTGCCCAGTTTGCAGTCATCTGCAAACTTTGTCAGCCATAATCCTCCTGTGTTTGCTTGTACTTCTGAAAAGTAGATGCCGAACAAAAGTGGGCCCAGGACTGAGCCCTGTGGGACACCACTTGTGACAGGCTTGGAGTCTGACATGGCGCCAGCAACTCTGACCCTGTGGGTTCTGTCACTTAGCCAGTTTGCAACCCATCTTGTGACGTATGGGTTTACATTTAAGTTGGTGAGTTTTTCAATGATACCCGAGTGGGGTATTGTGTCGAAAGCCTTTGCCAGGTCAAGGTAGGCTGTGTGGACTGCCTTGCCCTCGTCAATTGCCTTGGTGACGGTTTCGAAAAAGTCAACCAAGTTTAAAAGGCATGATCTGCCCTTGGCAAAGCCAAACTGGGTTGGATCCAAAGTCTGCAAGTCCCCTATGTCTTTATTTATGAGTTCCATTATGATCCTCTCCATAGCTTTGCAGACCAGGCTTGTCAAGCTGATGGGACGGTAGTTTCCGGGGTTGGTGGAGGCACCTCCTTTGTGAAGTGGGACCACCGTTGCCGTACGCCACTCCTTGGGTACGTATCCTGAGGTGAGGCTAAGATTAAACAGCTGCCCTAACTGCAGGTTTAATTCCTCATTGAGTTCGTGGAGCACACAACCGGGGACACCATCTGGTCCCATGGATGCTGTGTTTTTCGCCTTGGAGAGAGCAGTTCTCACCTGAGCATTTGAGATGTTTGGGGGGCTACAATCCTCTGGTATAGATATCTCTCCTTTTGGGAATTTGCACTGAACCTGTCAGCCAGTATGTTGGCAATGTTTGTAGGTTCAGTGATTTTTACATAATTTTGAACTAATTCTGAGCATATCTGGGAGTTTCCTCCCAGGTTTCTAACATAGCTAAAAAAGGCCTTATGATTGTCTTTTGAGTCCTTAGTGATTTTTCTCTCAAAATTTGCCTTGGATGATTTTATGAGAGATCTCAGTTTTTTACTTATAATGATCAAGGGTGTCTTCCCTTTTACGGATTTTGCTCTATCTTGTAGTAGCTTCTTCCTTTTGTTGTAGAGCTTGTTTATGGCTGGGGTCCACCAGACTGGACGCTTGCCTTTGGTACAAAGAGTCTTGGTTTTGTTTGGGATTGCCTGATCCATGCAGTCCTGTAGGTGCTGGTAGAAGGCATTTGTAAGTGATTCAGCGGTTTGAGTAATGGTTTCCGCTGGCTCGGGGGTCTTGAAAGAGACCACACCAGTCTTTAGAAGTGTGAAGTCGGCTTTTGAGAAATTCTTCACTGTGGTCTTTTTTATCTGGGGTGGGGGCGGGATGTGGACTTCAGTGAGATTAGTTTATGATCTGATCTCACCAATGATGGGTATACTTCTGGTGTTGAACATTGTGACCCCATGTTCGTGATGATGAGATCTACTATGTTTTCTCCTCTTGTGGGGATGGTGACTAGTTGTTCCATGGCATTTGAGTTTATGAACTCTAGGAACCTTTGGGCTAGAGTGTTGGGGCTTGAGTAGTGATCCCAGTCTATATTTGGATAGTTGAAATCACCCAGTATGATGGTGTTTGGAGATACATTTATCCCTCCAGTGTTTTCAGGAAAGCTGTGTGAGGTTCCTGAGTTTGAGAGGGTGGCCTGTAACATGCTACAAACTGCAGAGCAGTCTTGCCTACGGTTAACTGCACCTGGATGGTCTCCGATGCATCGTGCGTTGCCACCAACCTTGAGGTGAGGGTGTCCTTGATGAATATGGACACCCCCCCTCCTTTCTTGGTGTTGTCCGGATTTTGGGGCCGGAACGCATGATATGAGGTAAAACCTGATAGTGCCGGGGTGCTCTCAGGAGCCTTGAACCAGGTTTCTGTCACAGCACAGACATCGATGTTCTCCATACTGAGAAGGGCTTCGAGTGTGTGCATCTTGAGGTTGAGACTTCTGGCATTGAGCAGCATTACCCTTAGTTTTTTTCCTGTTTTGTGTTCTAGGGTGGTAGGTTTAGAATTTGAGCCTTGCCTAAAAAAGGCACAATGGGGGTGGCAAGAGCCTTTGCCAAAATCCGGAAGCCCAGGGGTGACAGGTGCAAGCCGTCCCTTGCGAAGCAGCGTGGCTTGTCCAGCATGTCATCCCAGGCAGAGACAGACATTGGATCCCCTTTGAATGACACCATAGTTTAAGCCAATTATTAAAGCTGATCATCTTGTCTCTGTATTGTGGCATCATTCTTGGTGAAGGTAGGATACTGCTCAAGGTCAGGGTCATACCTGCCTGGGCTACATAATCAGAGAGCTACTCTGTCTCTTTTCATGTAGTCCAGGGAGGTACGTCTCAGGTCGTTCACACCAGCATGGACAATGACTGAGTCATACTTGTACCTGCAGTTGAGTGACCTGAGTGCTTGCGTTATGTGGCGGATTCTAGCACCCAATAGGCAGCTTACTGTGACCTTCTCCTTACTCAGTCTGGTGAGCGGGACGTCAGTGTGTCTGACTATGGAGTCACCTATGACGAGTGTGTCTGGCATTGTGTTTGGCCTTAAGGGCTGTGACTGTTTGGCACACTGACTCTGTGGTCTGTGTGTTGCATGTGCTGTGCCCTGTGGAGGCAGTTGTTTGAGTGTCTGCTTTGGTGGCCTCTGCTGTTTTGGTAGATTTTTAGACATTTTAGACATTTTTTTGGAGGCTGCAGCTACTGGATGGAGACCATATGCTCTAGGTATCAGAGCCTCTGGCTGTTTTTGTTAAGTGGGAGAGGAGGGGGATTTTTTAGCCTAGAAGAGGAGTGAATTAATCCTTTTTACTTGTATTGTCTATATGAAGATGCAAACTGAGAGAGGGCTGTAGCCAGATTCCAAACTATTTAAAAGATTTGACATTTTCTAAAGGATTGTTGAAATAATCAGAAAGGATAAAGGATGGGGAGCATGTGTCTTGGCAAGCTATCCATGGAATATGTCCTGCTGAATACATGGAATCACATGAGTTTTTTCCTGGTGGTAAAGAGAATTTTTTTTATATTTTGATGGAGTTAAGTAATATATTTTTATTGTTAATCCATTGAATAAGGGAGAGGACGTCTGCTTGTGGTTCATACCACTTGCATATAGTAAGACAGGGAGGTGAGGCTGATGAAATGAATGTTATTGTAACAAGACATTAAGAGAGGGCTAAGAATGAAGCCTTGAGGAATGCTTTTAAGAAGGGGGTTTATGGATGAGGTTTAGTAGATGAAGTTGACAGCGAAGTGTCAATTGATGTGATAATTTTAGAACAAGAAGATTGCATCTGGACTGATACCTATTTTGACTAGATGGTCCACAGAGATGAACTGATTGACAAGATCAAAGGGTGTAGTGAAGTAAAAGAAAATCATAGTGCTGTGCTTTACCTCTGTTGTTCAGAGGCCATGAGCTTTCCCTGTTGCCAACTGGCCATTGAATGGCTTGCCAAGCCTCTCCACTAGAGTAACAGAGTCCAGTGGTCTACAGAGGAGACTTTATATCACTTCAGCACTTTTCCTACTTTTGATACTCACCAGATGGCCTGAGATTCTACAGGGAAGCATGTTTCTAATCATCTTTAATCCATGCACTTGGTGACTCGTATCACTGTCAGGACCTGCTGTGTCCTTCCCATGTGCATATGTGCTTCTACACATATGCAATTGAGCAGAACCATCGGTAGCTTGGCATTGCCATCCTAACATCGCTGGCCATAGTGCTGCTTCCCATACAAGAAGCACAGCTGACTAAGAACACCTCTTTCTCCATCCCCGGATGGTTAAGCTGGCACTGGCACTCCTTCCCAAACTTCTTCCTCCCCTGACTCCTCCAGAGCCTGATGATTCCATTCCCAAAGTGGGAATATCTGCAACCCTAATCAGAGCTTTATCCCTCTGTGCTATGGAGTTGGGTCATGGTAATCATTTGACAAAAGCCGTCCATTGAAACTACAAGGAAAAACAGTCTGTCAGTACTACTGTGAATGTAGGTGAAACCATCACCTATATAGGAAACACCCAAGTTACTATACTCAAGATGATTTACGGAAAATTTAAAATTGAGGATTTGAGCATTAGCAGTCAGTATTCACCTGACTGAACGTTGATGAATGATATGGACAGTCCCCCACTACATGGATAGGAATATGTAACAGCTAGAGTCATTGAGTCTGCCCCTTCTTCAAGGTATGATTTACACACAAGTTCAAAACCTAGCCACAGTTTTGGCATAGAAGGAGGGCTAAAGCCCTGTCTACAGTTTGTATGACACGAGTTTTGACACAAGTTTGACAGACACTTTCTGGTGCTGGTGCAGGGGAGGAGACCACTGACCAGACTTGGCCTGCTGATCTCTCTTTAGGAGAGAGATGGGGAGCATGTGTCTTGGCAAGCTATCCTTGGAATATGTCCTGCTGAATACATGGAATCACATGGGCGTGCTTTCTACAATGTGGGCAGATCCAAACTGATTACATCACATGCAAAGCTGAAGATGTCTGTCACAAAGACACATTGTATGCTTACTCCTAGGGTACTCAGGGATATACAAATGTAATCCTAGGGTAGAAAAAGAACCCCCCAACCCCCAGCATATGGACGGCTGCCACTCACAGCTCACTCAGTTCATGCACAGGAAAATTAAAGGGCCGATGGACTGTCTTCCCATGGAGCAAATTGACTTACAGGGCCACCAGTGATTTAGGGCTCAATAGTTGGAAAGGGGGTGCAGCCAAAAAAAGGTGATTACATTATTTGAGAGTCTACAACCTCATAGTAGGTTATATTAAGTAAAGGGAATGCAGTGGCTTCATTGTGCTGTTTGGGCTTTCTGCTCAGGTCACCCAGGACTGCTGTAGTTGTAGTGTTTTTTTTTTTTTCATTGTTTCATTGAACCTACAAGGTTGCTGTAGCATTTCTCAGTTGCAGGTACATTGTCTGAATACTTATGCACTTACAGGACAATAAATTACTTTAAAAAATCAGTTCTGTGCTTTCTGGCTATTCCCATCAGACAGTGCATTTCATGAGGTTCTTAAGAGTTTATTAAATTTTGCTCATTAATTTTCTGTTTACTAAAAATTCACTCTGCTTTTTTTTTAAATTCATTTGGGCCACTGTAGTAAAAAAAAATCCAGTGAAACAGCTAAGAGGCTTTCCTCCCTGTTCAGGGCCATAACTTAAAACATTGAACTGTTAAGCTAGGTCAGAATTTTAATTTGGCCACTATGATCAAAAGGAAGAAAACCTTTGGGAAGTCTGTGGTGAAAGCAGTTGTATGCAAATATTCAAAGATAGTACCAGAGCAACAATTTTGGTCTAGTCAGTATGCCTGAGTGTTGCAGACCCTTCTTTTCTGTGCCCCAGGTATCCTTACCTGTTGTATGGACATGTTGTAGCATTACCCAAGGAATTACACTGTACGTCCCACCACCTTTAATATAAAATAGAATGTCTCTAAAGCCATGTGCCTCTTCCCATCCTTTATAAGTGAACTTCCATGATTGAAGAGGTTTGCTACAGGTGTGGCTGTGACAACTAAGAAAAGTTGTTATTGAAACTGCAAATGTGTTTGCCTAGGCTACAAGAGGTTGTTAAGAAAGGGTTTTCCTGGTCTCCTGTGGATCCTACCTTCTGTGACATTATTCCAGAGATGGTAGAGATCCTGGGTCCTTCATGTTGGAGAAGTGTGACATTGTGCAGTATATGCCATAATTGTGCTTATTTTACTTTTTGAGGGTCTGGTAGAGCATTTTAAAGTGCTACTGTGTTTTTCTGTGAAAAAAGAGTCATGGTTTTTACTTGCATTTGCTGCTTGTCCTTTCTGGGAAAAAGGAACCATTTTCGTCTTGACCATGGAACAAACTGTTGGTTCCACGGTCAGTCCTTCTTCCAGCCACTGAAAGAAAAAGTTAAGCAAACAGCCTTTGCCACCACAGTAGGATAGTAATTTGTCTGAGATTGGTACAGCTCTGCCTGCCTTTACTAAAATAGCAAAGCACTAACCATACTTTATCAAATACCTTACCTTGACCATTGATGCAACACAGGATGTTAACTCATGTACCACACTTATATAATCAGTTCAGCACATTGTACATAATTTTTCATCTTTAATAATTTTGTATCATTGCCATTGAACCACTTTAGTACATTGTAAATCCTTTTGCATCACTGTCATCATATCTGCATCAAAGTTGTTTATTTAATAAATCAAAGTTAATCAAATTTGCATATTTAATAAAAACACAGAGGGATCAGGTGGATTAAATGGCTGCAGCCATGTGTTTATTGATAATGACCTTTTCTAATAAGAGCCAATTATTTTGAGATGTGCGCAAGGCAGGAATGTTAGGGAGGCCATTTATTTATTTATTTCATAGCAATGCCGTAAACACCACAGAACATAGAGCACTGTCAATATCTGACCCTTCTAATTCAATATACCCACATCAGAACAACTTTTTCACAATTCTTCACAGTTCCTCTGGGCTGCCTTGCAATCTGCCAAGGAGCCAATGTCAGTTGATAAGTCCCCTGGCAACAATTCCTCAGGGTTATCTGGCCTGTGGAAGGTCCAGCTAAAGAGTCCTAAGACCAACGGCCCCGACCACCGCCCCCCCCCCCACTTACCTTGGCCTCCCTTACCTTTCCTGCCTTCTACCACAGAAGTGAGGAATAGTTCTCCCTGCCACCAAGAACGTCTCTTACTGCTCTAAGTCTAGGCCCTTCAGTACTAAACCTGCTTGCAATTCCTTATAAAAAAACCTGTATACCGTCTTCAGACAAATTAACCCCATCCCCATCATGTCTCTCTGGCCACCGGATCCGAATGCCAGGGTGAGGAATGTGCAATCCATTAATGTCCCTTAGCAACTTATCCATGGTATTATTAATTCTCCGTCATATCCTTTCCATCATTCAGTGGACCTAGCCCCCTCCACGTTTTTCGCTGTACGACTTCTGACCCAATAGATAGTAGCCTCCGGCCAGCATTCATGCGTACAATTTCCTCTTGTACCATCAAGCCAACTAGTTCTTTTAGTGAATGCTGGCAAATATCATTACCTCGTAAGTGCAACACAATGGCCATAGGAGGTTTACCACTTCTTGCTGTTTGTTGTAATACTACCCTAAGTTAATGCCACTGCATTCCTGATATCCCAATCCAGACTGCCTCATAAGAAATTCTTTTCCTCTAAAGAAGGATGAGACCACCCTGCCCTGGACCCAGTGATGGAGCCTCCAAATAAAAGAATAACCAACTATCCAACTGTACTTCTGATCCAGTGATGTGTGGGCTGAAACACAAAAATAAGAGTTAGTCGTCTACACCTCACATAGCTTTTATTA
>NC_056739.1:929654154-929684154 GCF_019279795.1 Protopterus annectens
TTTTAAAAAATTTCATTTTTTTTTTTGACAAACTAATTCTTTATTTTTCTGTAAGTACGGCTTGATTTCTTCCCATCTTCAGAATATCTGCCTAAATACTTCATCCTTAAATTTTAAGGGTCAAAGTATTAGTTTCCCCTCAAGTGTTTGGCAGTGCTCTGTACAGACTCAGACACTTTGAGTGACATTTTTCCTGTAAAAGGAATATATAAGGAAACAGCTCCTGAACTTAGTAATATTGGCCATCCCTCCTGGTATGTCTAAAGGTCAGTTCCCTGTGCTTTCTCCTATTAACCTGGTGAACGTGGACATTCTGAGGCAGTGTAGCAACTGCCTCATGTACACAGACAACCCTCTCCTCTTACCTACCAACACTCAGACTTGTGAGAGATGCACTTATATATCCAAATTGGCAGCCACGCACTCTGAAGCCAAGACCGGTATAGCTGGTTCAGAGAAGGTCAACACCTGCACCACAAAACATGCAACACATAGCCCTCCAGAACACCCACCATCACAACTCTCACATAAAAACACAAACCACACACCCACCTTTGTGGAGGCTCTCAATAGAAATCTACGCAAACAGCAGAGACCTCCAAGGCAGAAACGCACTCGACCACCACAACACAGCACACACCACAAGACACATAGCTCACCTACACAGTGTGCTCCTCAACCTAAGCCCCTAAGGAAAAACAGCTCTCTTCATTTCATTTCCACTCCCTCTCCTTTTTTCTTTCTCATAACTCATCCTAGTGACTCCCTTCATGTCATTCCCACTCCCTCTCCCTTTCTCATAACTCAGCCTAGTGACCCCTTCATGTCATTTCCACTCCCTTTTTCCTTTCTCATAACTCAGCCTAGTGACTCCCTTCATGTCATCCCCACTCCCTCTGCCTTTTTCCTCTCATAACTCACCCTAGTGACTCCCTTCATTTCATTTCCACTCCTCTCCCTTTTTCCTTTCTCATAATTCACCCTAGTGACTCCCTTCATTTCATTTCCACTCCCTCTACCTTTTTTCCTTTTTCATAACTCAACCTAGTGACTCCCTTCATTTCATTTCCACTCCCTCTCCCTTTATCCTTTCTCATAACTCACCCTAGTGACTCCCTTCATTTCATTTCCACTCCCTCTCCCTTTTTCCTTTCTCATAACTCAGCCTAGTGACTCCCTTCATGTCATTTCCACTCCCTCTCTGTTTTCCTTTCTCATAACTCACCCTAGTGACTCCCTTCATTTCATTTCCACTCCCTCTCCCTGTTTTCCTTTCTCATAACTCACCCTAGTGACTCCCTTCATTTCATTTCCACTCCCTCTCCTTTTTCCTTTCTCATAACTCACCCTAGTGACTCCTTTCATTTCATTCCCACTCCCTCTCCCTTTTTTCCTTTCTCATAACTCACCCTAGTGACTCCCTTCATTTCATTTCCACTCCCTCTCCCTTTTTCCTTTCTCATAACTCACCCTAGTGACTCCCTTCATGTCATTCCCACTCCCTCTCCCCTTTTTCCTTTCTCATAACTCACCCTAGTGACTCCCTTGATTTCATTTCCACTCTCTCTCCCTTTTTTCCTTTCTCATAACTCACCCTAGTGACTCCCTTCATTTCATTTCCACTCCCTCTCCCTTTTTCCTTTCTCATAACTCACCCTAGTGACTCCCTTCATTTCATTTCCACTCCCTCTCCCTTTTTCCTTTCTCATAACTCACCCTAGTGACTCCCCTCATTTCCACTCCCCCTCCCTTTTTCCTTTCTCATAACTCACTCTAGTGACTCCCTTCATTTCATTTCCACTCCCTCTCCCTTTTTTCCCTTCTCATAACTCAGCCTATTCACTTTCGCTGTTCTACTCTCCTGCTAATTCTTCCCACCTCTCACCTCATGAAACTGAGTGCATTAAGTGCCTGCACTCCAAATTGTACTTGTGTACTACAAAATACTTGTTTTAATTTCATTCAGTACTTTGTTACAACACCTTGCTCAAATGTTATTTTTCTGTCTTCTATATCGCTGTGTTTTTAGTAGTTTTGAAAACTGTATTGTACTTAACTTTGTTGATATTATTTTATTTATTTATTTACCATTTGTTGACCGGGAAAGTCCGACTAGGTTCCACAGAGCCTGTTTTCAGTGGAGGCCCGGGGAGAAATGCTCCAGATGCATGTCTTTGAATCTATTAGCTTTGTAATAATTGTATAGGGAGCTTTTCTCCCTGGGCCTCCATTGAAAACGGGCTCATTTTGGCCCAATGGACTTTTCCGGTTATCAAACTGCAAATAAATAAATAAATAAATAAACAGTCAGCTGTCTATCAAGTGCCAGAATCCGATACATAACACACACACTCAGGTCACTCCATAACAAGTACAAGTATGACTCTTGTCACTATCCGCGTGGGTATGAATGACCTTAGATGCACCTACCTGGAATACATGAAAAAAGTCATGGTGTAGCTCTCGGATTATGTGGCCCAGGCAGGTATGTCCCTAGCCCCGAGCAGCATCCTACCATCGTCCAGACTGATACAGCAGTACAAGCATAAAATGATTGACTAACAATTGGCTAAGTTTCTGGTGTCATTCTAAGGGGATCCAGTATCTGTCTGCTTGGGATGACATGACTGACAGACTACAATGCTTTGCCAGAGATGGCCTGCATCTGTCACCCGTGGATTTCCAGATACTGGCTAAGGCTCTTACCACCCCTATAGTGCCTTTTCTACACGATGTTCTAAAGACCAAATTACCACCGTAGCAGCTATAAATAAATGCATTCTGATGGTCATGCTGCTCAATGCTATAAGTCTAAATCTCAAGATGCACTTGCTTGAATCACTCCTCAAAATGGAGAACATGGACATTTGTGCTGTAACGGAGACCTGATTTAAAGCAGCAGAAAGCACCCCTGCGCTACCAGGCTACAACTCACTCCACACCTTTCGGCCCCAGAACATGGGCCGAAGCTCCAAAGGTAGTGGTGTCTCCATATTCATAAAGGATATGCACACCTTCAGACTAGCAGCCCAGCATAATGCATCTGAGACACTTCAGGTACAACTAACATTGTAACATTGGTAGAATGGTAATTCAGGTCGTAGCCTGCTATAGGTCCCCAACCATGTCCCAAGACTCTCACTCCACATTCCTAAGCACCCTGGAAACTATTAATGCCCAACCCAACACACTCATACTAGGTGACTTCAACTACCCCTCCATCAACTGGGAAAACTACTCATACACTAATACACTGGCCCAATGTTTCCTGGAATTCATAAATTCCAAAGCCCTGGACCAGCTCATTCTTGTCCCCACTAAAGGAAGCAACATCCTTGACCTGGTTATTACTAACATGGGCAACCATTGCTCTACACCAATAGTCAATTCCTCCCTGGTTAGATCCGGCCACAAACTAATCACCATGGAAATCCACATCTCACCCCCCCCCCCCCCCCACAAAAGTAACCACCATGAAAAACTTCTCCAAAGTTGACTTTGGGCTCCTAAAAACAGAGGTGGCTAATTTCACAGCACCCATGTCAATGGAAAATAGATGCATGACTGCCGAATCATACACCAATGCACTGTACGAACACGTACATAAATAAATGGAGCTATCAATACCCAATAGAACCAAGACACTCTCCTCCAAGAAGCCAATCTGGTGATCCTCTGCCATTAATAAACTCTACAACAGAAGGAAGAAACTGTTACAAAAAAAGGTGAAGTCCCAAGATTGGAAAAACTCCCTTATTAGCCACAACAAAAAGTTAGGATCGCTCATCAAAACCTCTAAAGTCAGCTATGAAGGCAAAATTGCGGCAGACACTAAAAACAACCACAAAGCCTTCTATAGTTGTATCAAGAATCTCCATGGCAATACCCAGGTTTGCTCTGAGTTACTGCACAATGGTACCTCCTATACTGAGCCAACAGATATTGCCAACATACTGGCCAACAGATTCAGTGCCAACTTTACCCCTCCCCCCAAAGGACCAATCACAATACAGGAGGAATGCCAGGTACCCAGTATTACTGCAGCACAGGTTAAAGTTGCATTGTCCAAGGCCAAGAATACAGCTTCCATGGGACCTGATAATATCTGTGGATGTGTTCTACATGAACTACAGGGTGAACTGGTACCACATCTGTGTGCCCTGTTCAATCACAGCCTCACCTCAGGCCTTGTCCCTATCGAATGGCGGACTGTTACCGTCATCCCTCTCCATAAAGGGGGAGTGACTACACACACTGGAAATTATCGCCCCATTAGCCTGACGAGTCTGATATGTAAGGCTATAGAGCGCATCATTAATGATACAGGGAATCTCCAAACTCTAGATCCCACGCAATTTGGTTTTGTGAAAAGTAGATCATACCTGCTCAACCTGGTTGACTTCTTTCAGTCCATCACCAGAGCTGTGTATGAGGGCAAGGCAGTTTATACAGCCTACCTCAATCTGGCCAAGGCCTATGATACCATTCCCCACTTAGGAATTATTGATAAACTCAACAAACTAGGCATCAAGCCCTATATCACTACGTGGGTTGCAAATTGGCTCACAGATAGAATCCACAGTGTGAATGTAGCAGACTCCAAGTCAGACTGCCAACCAGTCAGGACTGGAGTCCCACAAGGATCAGTCCTGGGTCCCCTCCTATTTGGCATCTACTTCTCGGAAGTCCAGGCCAACACAGAGGGACTCTGGGTAACAAAGTTCAAAGACATCTGCAAGCTGGGAGCCATTATTAACTCCCCAAGTGATGTAGACATCCTACAGAAAGACCTCACTGAGACCAATGACCGGTGTCGAAACCATGGCCTTAAGCTTAATGCCAAAAAAAGCGTCATCCCCTTTGGGGAAAAACCTCAGGTCACACTAATTACCACATCGATGGGAGCCCACTGAAGGCATTATAAGAGATCTGGGGACACAGATTGACAGCAACCTCTCCTTTGACCACCACATTGCCAATGTGGTCAGAAAGTGCTTCTATGTGGCACATCTCATTACAAAGGGTTTTGCATCCAGGAAGAAAGAGGTCATCATCTCTCTCTGCTCTTCCCTCATTAGGCCAGTCATTGAGTATAAAAACCCATTGGCATGTACCTCAAGAGACACATGCAACAGCTGGAGAGGCCACTAACGTACCTGACAAAGAAGATCCTAGGCCTTAAACACATATCCTACATGGACAGACTCAAAAACCTCCAGCTATACTCTGTCTCATATCGTCTGCTAAGAGGCGATCTCTGCTTTACTTACAAAGCCATGTCTGACCCAGCTCTGTTAGAAATGCTACATCTAAAAAATCCCAATCCCTCCGGACCACATGCTCCAGAGACTTCAACCTCATTACCACAATCAACAGAGCATGCTGGAGGGACAAGTTTATAACCCAGAGACTGCCCATGCTCTGGAATAGACTTTCTAGACACGTCAAGCAGAGCACCTCACTGGCCCTCTTCAAGAGAAATTTTGATGAGTGGATGGGAAATAAAGTTCACCCCAGAGATCACTGCAGTGGCTCTACTTGATAGAGGCACTGGGGATTAACTTCAGGTGGCACGATGCCAGGGCACTTCTACCGGCTAGGCTTGTAAAGGCTCCAGGGCCGTTAGCCTAGTACACACCTATGAACCTATTAGACAGCTGGAGACATTTTATTTGTTTTGATGAATGTACTCATTTTTTAATTGTAAACAGTTCTTGCAAAGGACTGTAACAAACATGATTTTTATTTCTGTTCTGAAACAAGTTGAACCTGAAAAAAATGGAAAAAGTGTCCCACTCTTCTAATGTGGTCAGTAGCTTCATATGTGTTAGCACAATCTACCTGTGTATGTATGTCATGTCTTTCAACTGTTACCTTGAAAATATGGACAAAGAAAAAATAATTAGGGAGAAGCTTTCATATTAGGTACTGTTACTGGGAGCTGTTAGCTCAAAATCATTTTCAAATTTAGGAGGGATGGAACAAAGGTTTGAGAACAAATTAGATTTGTTCCCTCCAATTCGTGAGACCTGAGAGGTGCATGTGTATTGGACTTTTATGATTTATGACTGAATATTAAGTCATTTTTGGTTTCAATAAGTTAAAGAAATATCTATATGCACACACACACACACACACACACACACACACACACACACACACACACACACACACACACACACACACACACACACACACACACATAAATGAATGAAATATTTAGTAGCAAGGCTTCAATAACAAGATGGAGGAGGGTTACTAATGGCATTCTGTATCTTCACAGTAACCAAGCTGTGAATCCCTCCAAGCTGTCTTTTTGTGTTGCAACTAGTTGTGATGGTAGATAAAAGCTAAAACGAGGTGCTAATAGCTTGTATTTGTATTGCACAGGGACCAGTTTGCACACATTTAAAGATCACCACTTGTGAATGCTCTTCTTTGTCATTTAATGAGATTGCTTACTAAAGCTGAGGCCTATGCTGAGGTAAATTTGGGTATGAATATGTTTTGTGAGTAAATAACTTAGACCTAATCTTGCTGAAAAAATGTATTATGAACTACAGCTGGCCTAAGTAGTAATTTTTATAAATTATTTATTTATTCATTGTATGTTAATCAAGCAGTACATAACATACACAGACTCCAATTAGTAGTTTTCCATGATGGTAGGTATAACAAGATTAGGAAATTGAAACTCTAATTTCATCCACAAAAGATTGAAAGAAAATAATATTTACTTGTCATCTGGGAGGGGAAAACAACCCATATTTTGAAAAAAAATGGATTTGCTGTTTTTATTTGTTTTGTCCTGAATTCTAATTTTACAGTTATCTAAACTGGTTATAAAGGTTGCAAAAGAAGTACTGCTTGACATATAAAGTCAACCTATTTTACAAATGTGGAATGCATTGGGTAAGTTACTGATCCTGACGTCTGGTATTGTTGATGTGATAGTCTAGGTCTACAAGTAGTTTTATTACGGTGATTGTGATCTTAGAGTGGGGAGTTTGCACAGAATCTGTTAGGTAGGATGTTGGCAATGTGTGTGGGTTTGGTGTATTGCTTGTGATATTAGAGTACTGCAGAGCATATCTGTGGAGTATCACCATGGTTCCTACCATCAGGTAGAACAGCTGTGTGATAATCATTTGTGTCCTGCACAATTTGTATCATCATAGTTTCATAGGTTCATACTAGGCTATCTGCCCTGGCCTTGTTTGAGCATGGACAGACTGTGTGTGAGTTTCAACACCCCTTGCAATGTGCATATTATGCCCATGTAGGGTTTACTTTACTAGATGTGACACAGGGATGGCCCCCAGTGTACACCTACCATCTCCCATGCACTTCACCAGATTTCTCTTGTTGAGTATGAGTGTGGAGCTCAGCCTATCATGGACTGGGATTCTGTTCTGGAGTGTAAGGAGCCTCTGGGTTATGGATCTGTCCCTCCAGAACATCCTATTTATCTATGTGTGGAGGTTCAGATATCTCACTGTGGTGTCTCTGCTGGATATGGGGTTTCTGCAGTGGAGCATGTCCATTCATTCTGGATTGGACATGGCCTTGTACATCAGGCATACATCGCCTCTGACTGGGCAGTATGCTTGTGAATTGGGCTGTGGTTTCTTCAGCCAGGCAGCAGATGTCAAATGTTTGGACCCTTTATCCTGTTGGTGAGGTACATTTGGGGTCTTTCTAACTGCTGCAGGTGTAAGGTTAGGTACATACGAACTGGGGCATTGTTGTCACGTATGGGCCTGATAAGGGAAGAGTATGGGGGCACATTGACCTCTCTTGATCTACATGTGCATCCTTTCATATTAAGGTGGGCAATATAGCAGGTCTTCCTGGCCACCTTGGCAATGTGAGTGTCACATGACGGGTTACTGTCCACTTGTGTCCCTAGGTCCCTGATTACTTCTTCCATACATAATGGATTGCCACCTATGTCATACTATGTGTGTGCCTTGTTTGGTATTTGTTGGGACATTCATACTCTGCAGTGTCTTCAGGAAGGCTGGCTGGGGTTCCTGGGTTTGTGAGTGTGGTCTGTTTTAGGCTGCAAACAGGGACGCAGTTGGAGCCACTGTTACTTGCCCGTGGATAGTCCATGCTGCTTCTTGCTGTGGTACCAACCTGGGGGTGTGGTTATCCTTGACAATTACTGATAGCCATACTCCTATTGTAGTGTGTTCCATGTTTTGGAGCTGTAGAGCATGGTATGGGGCATAACCTGGTAGTATTAGGGTGCTCTTCTGGGCCTTGACCCAGGTTTCTGTTACAGAACAGATATTACCATTCTCCATGCTGTGGTGGGTTTGGTCTGCATGCACCTTGCAGGTTAGACTTCTGGCGTTGGGTAGCATTACGTCCAGGCTGTTATCCCTTGTGCTACCTATGGTGGTGGGTTTGTGTTTCCAGCCTTACCTATTCAAGGCACAGTGGGGGTGACAACAGCCTTTGCCAGTATCCACACAGCCAGGTGTGCTGGGTGCATGCCATCCCTAGCAGGTGGGGCATCATGTCTTGCTCAGCATGTCATCCCAGGCTGTCAGCCATTTGTTCCCCCTTGCTAAGAGCAAGTCTTCAGCCAATTATTGTACTTGATCTTGTTGTCTTCATGGTGTGGCATCATGCTTGGTGAGGGTGAGATGTTAGGCAGGGTCTTCATATTTGCATATACTAGATGGTGTTACATTGCTTAACACATGGCAATCATGCCTCAGCTGGTGCTGCAGGGCTGCCTCTGTCAGATGCACATACTACACTCCCTGTACATGTTTGAGAGCAGGTTGTGTCATGTTAGGCGTCCCTGTTACTATATGAGTGAGTCAGAGAGGGGTATCATTCCCAGGGTTCCTACTGAGCCAGTGTATGTGCTATGCGTTGTCTCTTTGCCAAGGGCAGGGCATACTGGGCATGCCTCCTTCTGCCTACTGGGGCAGGCTCAGGTTGTTCCTCCTCCGAGTCACGCTCTGCCTGTGATGGCCTTGGCAATGGTGGGGGGCCGTTTGTCCCGGCCCTATGCTGGTCCTGCTGCAGCTGTTTTTGCAGAATCATATTATGTAGCATAGCACATACCATGACAATTTGGGTACATGTAGTTGGTGAGTACTGCAAGGCTCCACCAAATGTGTCCAGGCACCGGAACTGTTACTTGAGCAGCCCAAACACATGCTCTATTACATTACGTGTTTGTGCGTGTGCCTCATTATGGCATTCTTGTTCAGGTGTGTGTGCATTTCTGATGGGTGTCATCAGCCACGGCTCCAGTGCATATCCAGCATCCCCCACTAGGTGACCATGTGGGATGTCCCCATTGGCAAATGTCTGGTACAGCTGCGTCAAATGCCAGATATGGGAATCATGGTAGCTCCCAGGGCAGCCAGCACACACGACCTGGCAGTTGATGGAGGGGAAGCCCTTGCGGTTAATGTAGGCCCTACCCCGCTCACCAGCTGGTGGTTTGATGCATATGTGCGTGCAGTCTATTGCACCCACTACCTCAGGGTATTCCGCTATTTGCTGGAAGAGATGCATATTGCTGGCCAATACCTCACGGGAATTGGAGAAATATACATGCTCACCGACATGTGCTGACATGGCATCCAGGAACTGGTGCAGTACCCTGGAGGCTGTTGCCTGTGATATCCCCATCATATCACCAGTTGGTCTCTGGAAGGTACCTGTTGCTAGTATTCTTAGGCCAACACATACCTTGGTTTCCACTGGGATGGGTTCCCCTCTCTTGGTTCTGTGTGTGAGGCATGGCCTGCACAGCTCAACAATTTGCTGCAGGAGGTCTCTGTCCACTCTATAGCGCTCCACTGTCTCCAGCTCATGTAACCCCTGGTAGGTGACCCTGGGCCTGTACACTCTTCTCCGTCTCCTCACTGTGGGTTGACTGGCAGCATTTGCATTGTCACCACCTTCAGCAAGTCTCCTGTGTCTCCTTATAACAGCTATGGCAGCCCCTAGCATGTTTGGTCTGAGTGCAGCTTTTTCAGTTTTCACTTCTACTAGCTTACACCTGTCTTGCAGTGTCTCTTGAGAGAAACATACTGCAATGCTGTTTGTAGTGTTTTAAGTGCTGGGCTGGGCTAGTATTCTGCCTGTGTAATTGCCTGCTTCTAATTGTTTTCACCTGCTAGCTCTACCAGTATTCCCTGCTAGCTTCCTACTATTTCTTCTGCTTCCTTTTTCCTCTCTGTTTCCTCAGGGGGGAGCAGCGCACACACATGCTTACACGGACTAGAATCTGCTTATTCGGGTTAAAACACGCGCACACCAGTGCAAACAGGTTTACAGATCTTTAAACAGGCTCCTACTTGCTTACTCTGCCTTACACGTGCGGACTCTGTCTAACACTCGCGCCTCCCAGCGCGCACACGCGCGCATGCACGCACAGCAAGAAATGTTGGTGTTGGCCACAGTGTACACCTTCCATTTCCAATGGCTTTCCCATGCTTATCTGTTGACACTCTCTTTTTATGCTGTGTGATTGACATCTTTCACATACCACTTTGCTCCAATGAGCTTGATTTCTTCCTGACATTCCCCCCTGTGATGTCACCTATCTCCTACTCTGTTACTCCCCCTTATCTAACTCTTACACTACACAGAATGTGCTCATTTGCTATGTGACAGTGTGATTCACTATCCTACCACTCATTTACATAGGATTGCCTACTAATGCTTAGTTACATGTCTTACACTCAGCTTCCCCCCATTTGCAACCACTAAACGGTGGCCATGTTGTTTTCGGTCTGCTAGTCCCTGCATTGCAAATCCATGCATTACATAAAACCCACCTATGTTATTGATGTCACCTCTTGTGTTTTGCTTTCTTTACTGCAGAAATTTTAAGTGGACAGTATGTATTTGATGTGCTTATTTCCATGTTGCATGGTTTATATAGTGTAAAGCTTTGTATTATAGGTTTAATTCTACACAGGTTCCTAGTTTTCCTGCACTCTGAGTGTGCAGTAATTTAGGTGTGTGTTTGTGTTAATAGAGAAATGTTATCTCCATTGCTAACTGGCTATTTTTTCACTGATGGTGTGGGAGTCCTATTTTGTAGGAGGTTCACCATGTTCGTTTTGTTTTGCTCTGCTGGGTTTGAGCTCAACCGAGAAGATGCAGTCATTGTTGAAGGTTTTAGTGTGGCTTATTAGTTATGTATTTTTATACAACATTTACTGTGTTTTCCTTTTGTGGATAGTGACAATAAGTTTAGAATTAGTTTTGTTGTGGGGTGCTGTATGTGAAAGTGATTATGGCCATGTTTTATTGCTCAAATACTAGGTAGGTTTTTCTGCTGGCTCAATTGAAGCAACAGTCCACTTCTCAGATAGATATGGCTCCAGTGAGGCATTCTTGTACATGCTTACAAGCCTACTGTAGGATGATACAGGTTACTTGTATGTTTTTATGTATCAGATTATTTTGATTCTCTTTCATTATTTATGTCAAATCTTGAATTTGGAGTATATGCTGTAGGAAGAAATAATTATGACTGATGTATTCAGTGCATTGTTGTGCCATGATTTGTACATAACTAGTAGATTCATATGTTTATACTAGACTAATGACCACCAGAGTCTTTACAAGTCCAAAATCATGTATAACTTTTAAATATTACCCTAATTCACATTAGGGAGGGAGGTTGGCCTAATGGGTAAGGGGCGAAATTGCCTTACAAACACAAGGTGCAAAGTTTGAGTCTCACAAGGGACAATTGGCTAGGCTTACAATGGCTTGCAAGGGCAGTTAGCCTAGTGCTAAACTATGAACCTAAGTAGGAGGAAAATGGATTTTCATCAACGTGGATTTCCTAAAGACTAACTCTAATGTCTGACATTATGGACCGACTGTAGTCTTCAGTGATTTACCAGAAGATGTAAACATTTTATAATGAGAAGGGTAATAATAGGAGGCAAAATCAGGGATAGTTGAGCATTATGAAGTAGTTAATGACCAGTAATATTGCTTTCTTATTTTTCAGTCTGATAATTTTTCTTGTGGTATGGGTGGACCGTTATTTCCACAGATTTCCTTATCTGAGTGTAATTTTTATTTTGTTTTTTGGCTGGGTAGTTGTTGCAATCATAAGTTGTATATCAGATTGTATTGTATTATATTAGTGGGGTGTAGTCAGGGGAAGCATTTGTAAGGACAAGGTCATACATGTTATTTGTTTACTGTAGTCTGACTAGCAGGAAAGTCTAACTGGGTAGGTGTCTGTTTTTATCTCGATAAAGTTAGGAAGTGAGTGAAAAGGGCAAGTAAGGAGGTGTAAGGTATGATTTGGAACCTGCTCATATTTAGGGATATCATTATCCTGAGGTAGAACAAAAACCAAGACAGATTTTGGCTAAGAACTATTTCTGAATGGTTTTGAAGTAGTGAAGGGAGGGTATTGATCTGATGGAGATAGGTAAGGAGTCCCAGGCCTTAGCAACATGGTATAAATGTAAATCATGCCCTGCAGATTTGATAGGGTTGTGGACAGTAAGGGTTTTCCTCACTGAATGATAATGATGGAGTATGAACATAGTTGTACTGAACCGTATTTAGTGCTAGACAAGCAGATTATTGCTGGCTACTGTTGTAGGTGGGAAGAAGCTATGTATATGTTAGTTGAGTAGTGGGTTCTGAAAGGGTCATTTGCTGCAAATGTAGCCACTTTATTATAGCGTTGCTCAAATTTTGCTTTTTATGCTGCCTGGAAGTTAGTAAGAATGGGTGCTCCATAAACTAGTGAGGGGAGGTGCTAAGTAGTGGAACATATAGCTTTAGTTGTGTTGGTGAGAAAGTTTTTGAATCTGTAAAGCAGTGCAAGTTTTGTTGATTTTTTTGTACAGTTTTGTATGTGCATTTCAAATGTAAGATTATAGGTTCATAGGTAAGGTAAGTACTAGGCTAGCTGCTCTTGCAGGCCATTTTATCTAGCTAATTTCCATTTTTGTGTTTGAAATATTCTTTCCAACTTGGTTATAGATTGGCCTTGCCCATGGTTGATAATTACATATTACACTAATGAGAATAACTGGGATCATCCCATAGATAATTTGAGTGGGCCCATGCATATGTAAAGCATTTAGGAGCTGCATCTGCCCATTGGTAGTGCATGGGGCAGTTCTGGGGTAAATTTTCTGTTTCCCATCCATATATCTAAGTTGCACTTGAAAATGGACAAGGATGAGCTGTGTTTCATGTGGATGAGGAGTCTGTTCCACAGCGGCAGTATCACCTGCGAGATATACCTGTCCCTCCAAACTGTTAATGTTGCAGAAGAGGTTTAGATACCTAGGCAAAGTATTTCATATCAACAAGCAAAGCCAGCTCCAAAACAGACACATTCATGGAATCTTTATTGTAGAACAGAGATATCAAACCGGTTTTGGTGCAGAGCCTTCATCAGTGATACTACAAACAACAAGATACACTGTTTAAATATTCAAACCACCTCACTTCCTATGAAATCACATCTCATTTGATTTAAAGCTATATTATAATTTATCATTGAGCCCTGGTGTGAAAAGTGCACCTAACATGACAATCCATCTAGTCTCCTTATAATTAAGTAAGGAATGCCAACCCCTTTTACATTTCCTATCTCCATGTACTTTGTCTATGACAGTAAACCTGAATCTGGCAGTGGAATGTAATTGACAGTGCATGTATAAGGCACTGGTGATTCATTTGTTGCGAATGTCACTCATATGTTCAGATATTCGCAAACAAAGGGGTCTGGATGTCCGTCCAACATACAAAGAGGGACAGGTACAATTGGCCAGATAAATGACCCAGTCTGATCCATAGTTAGCATAAAAATGAATATATACTTGACCCGTATTCTGACTGGAAGAATGTTTAGACTTGCAAATGTGTTGACATGATGAACAGTGCCCACATGGAAAAGACCCAACTAGTTTCTCCCTTGTGATTGTTAATAGATCCACATAATTCTTGTTTATGCTATGATGTTTGTAATAAAAAAAATGTGATCCCAATGTCTTGCCTCTATGAAAGGAAAACTGACAATGTTCTGGCAAAATCTGACCCAATTCCTCATTGGCCATCAAAATATTCCAATGTTTACTGACCACATTCCTTAATAAATTGACATTTCGACCATAGGTTGTTATTAGTTTCAATGTATCGGATTCCTTACATTCATTCTTCTCCTTATAAGTTAACAACTCAGCCCTGGGCTGTTTAGAAGCCCACTCTCTGGCTGTGACAACGTCCCGCACCCTATAACCTCTACGGAGAAATCTACACGTGAGATTATCCCTAGAGTTGTTGAAATCTTCTTTTGAACAAATCCTTCTAATTATTAAGAATTGGGACTTGGGTATATTTCTGATTGTGTTTGTGGGGTGCAGACTGGAAGTGTACAATAAATTGTTGTATTGAGGGTACTTTCTATACACCAAGGTGTTCAAGGTATGATCAGGTTCTCTCACAACCTTGACATCTAGATAATTAATTTCCTCCCAACTATGAGAAAAGGAAAATTCAATACCCCATTTATTATCATTCAAATATTGTTCAGACTCCCATAGATATTCAGTACCTGCACGCCACACCAACCAACAATAGTCTAGCAATCTCCTCCATATGTCGATTTGTGGCAAGTATATATTATGGGCCTCATTGTAAATTAGTTCTTCTTCTATATACCCCATAAAAAGATCTGCATAAATGGGGGCAAATGAGGCCACCATAGCTGTCTCCTGGGTTTGCCAGTAACAACTCCCTTGAAAATAAAAAACATTTTTGGTTAGGATGTGCTCAGCAATACAAGTGAGGAGTGTATTGAATCCCAGTGTATACAACCCAGCTCTGTTCAACCAGTAAGCCAAAGTTTGCAACCCTGCCCAGTGTGGTATACTGATATATAAGGATTTCACATCAAGGGTGCACATAAGCCAATTGCGTTCAAGTTGGGAATCCGATACAATTTGTAGGAATTGGGTAGTATCTTTAATTCTAGCCCGAATGAGCGGTAACAGAGGTTGTAAATATTGGGTAAATATACCGACAGAGGTTCAGTCAAAGAACCAATTCCAGAGACTATGGGTCTCCCAGGGGGCTGATTTAGGCTCTTATGAATTTTCGGCAACAGATATAGATATTGTTTGCCCGGGTCCCTCACAGAAAGATGTGAACTAGTGATTTTACAGATAATGCCTTCCTCCACTGCTCTCTGCAAAAACATAGCTTAGTGAGATTGCACCATGAAAGACAACATGAAAGACAACACGATTAAGAATGAGTAACCGTATTGTGGAGCCCTTGCAAAACTTGTTAAGTAGATGCAAAAGTGTATCCTGTTTTGTACCACTTCCTCTGAAAGGGTAGATCTCACGAACAGTTATTTGATTGGTTCATATACTGCGGTGGTGATTGACTGTAATTGCAGAATACAAGCCAATCAAAAAATGTGTAGCACAGCCAATGCTGTTCAGTGTAGAACAGTGGCATACCTATTTGATTGGTTTGTATACCGTGATGCTGATTGGCAGTAATTGAGGTATACAAACCAATGAAAACCTGTGTTGTGGAGTCGAAGTTGTTCAGTATGGAACAGCGGAACAGTGGCTTCACTTATCATTGAATGCAGAGCATTCTGCATAATCCAGAGCACTTGGCTGCCCAGGTGGGGACATCATTCTCCCCAAAGGGGATAATGATGCATCTTTTGGCATTCAGCTTGAGGCCATGTTTCTGGAACCAGTCATATGTTTGGGTGAGACCATCTTGGAGGACATCCACATCACTTGGGGAATTGATGACCACACCCAGCTTGCAGTCATTTGCAAACTTGGTCAGCCATAGCACACTGGTTTTGGCCTGCACCTCAGAGAAGTATATCCTGAATAACAGATGCCCCAAGACTGATCCCTGTGGTATGCCGCTCATTACGGGTCGTCTGCTTGAGTTGGCTTCCCTTATTATGATTAGGTGGGTTCTATCACTGAGCCAGTTTGCTACCCATCTGATAACATATGGATTGATACTTAGTTGAGAGCGTTTGTCTACTATGCCCGAGTGGGGAATAGTGTTGAAGGCCTTAGCCAGGTCAAGGTAGGCGGTGTGCACCATCTTCCCCTCGTCCATGGCTTTGGTGACTGTCTCAAAGAAGTCGACCAGATATAACAGACAGTGTGAATTCAGGGTTGTTGAGGGAGGGAGTTATCTGTACTTCACCAAGGAGGTCTTTGGGGTTTAGGTAGGTTACATTTAAATGTCTCATCATATATGGGTCTATGTTTCTGCTTTGAATTGTGTGTGATCAGTGCACTGTGTATACTACTGACAAACTTATTGACATTAGAAGTGGTTTTATGTGACAGCTTTATATACAGTGACGATAAATACATCTCTTGCATACCATATCAATTTGTTAAATAATTAACTGGTTGTCTGTAAATATGAGGCAATTTCTACATTACCTCAGGATGCCCATATCCACCAAGCTGGTAACAGACGTAGTGGCAAAGTTCATATCCATGGCAACAGAGCCTTTTATTGATTAGACAGTTGGTGAAATGTTGTTTGTTTTGTTGAGTGCATGAGTACACTCATTTTTTTTAATTGTAAACCATTTTGCAAAGGACTGCAATAAACATTTTTTTCTGTAACAAGTTGGAGTCAGACAAAAGGGAAAAAGTTGCCCATTCCTAATGTGGGAAATAAATGCATATGTGTTAGCACAGCCTGTGTGTATGTATGTGTCATGTCTTTCAACTTTTACCTTGGAAGTCTGGACAAAGAGAAATATTTAGGGAAAAGGTACTCTTTAGTGGGTGCTTTTCACTCAAAATAATTTCCAGATTTAGGAGGGATGGAACAAGAGTTTGAGAACAAATTAGATGTGTTACCCCAAATTTGTCAGAGCTGATGGGTGTGTCTGCTTGTGTTTTGACCTTTATGGTGAATGGTTAATGACTGAAAATTGATTACAGGATCAGTGTAAGTGATACTTTTAAGTACTAATTGAACAAACCTGGCCTTTGCCATGGAGGTTCCTGACGTAGCTGATGAAGACTTTATGGTTTCCCTTTGGTGTGGAGGCTAGTTTAGATTCACAATTGGCCTTGGAGGTTTTCAGTAGTGATCTAATTTGCTTGTTGAGGCTAAGGATGGAGTTTTTCCAATTTGGAGTTTGTTCCTTTTTACCCTTGGACATCAGTTTCTTCCTTTTGTTGTAAAGTCTGTTGTTAGAGGATGTCCACCAAACAGGTTTGTGTGCCCTTGAGCAGGTTTTAGTTCTATTGGGTATGGCCGAGTCCATGCAGCTGTACAGGTGCTTGTATTCTGCACTGTTGTCAGCATATTTGTCTGCATCCCCTGGGGGAGGCGGTGTTGTGAAGCTACAGATACCCTCGCTTAGGAGTTTGTAGTCAGCTTTTGAGAAATTTTTTAGCTTGATTATGGCTGGGGGGTTTGAGTGCAATTAAAACTTTGAATGAGACAGTCCAATGATTTGATCTGACCAGGGAAGAACATACTATGGTAGTGGAGCAGCGGTTGCCTATGTTGGTGAGAACCATGTCCAGAATGTTTTCTTCCCTTGTGGGGGATGAGATGACCTGGTGCAGTGCGTTAGAATTGGTGAAATCAAGAAATTGTTGAGAGAGTACATTAGTGCAAGAATAGTTTACCCAGTCTATAGTGGGATAGTTGAAGTCACCAAGGATCAGGGTGTTAGGAGGTACCTTGATGGAGTCAAGTAGATCCAGGTAAGAGGAGTGGGTGTCCTGAGTCAGGGAGGATGGTCTATAGCTAGCTATAACTTGGATGGGTGTCTTGCCAACTATCAGCTGTACCTGGAGTAGTGCCAGTGGCTCATGCTGGCAACCTACTCTGGAGGTGTGCCTGTCCTTAATGAAGATAGAGACTCCACCACCCTTAGTCTTCCTGACCTCATTTTGGGTTGGAATTTGTGGAATGAGGTATAGCCTGGTAATTTTAGGGGTTCTGTTCACAGCCCAGAACCAAGTTTTCCCTAACAGCATCTTCTAGTGCAAGGAGGGCCTCCAGTAAGCCCATTTTCAAGTTAAGACTCCTAGCGTTAAGCAACATAACATTCAATTTGCTTTTAGACAGATCTTTTATGTTGGAAGGTTTGTCTTTGGGACATTGCCAAAAAAGGCACAATGGGGAGGTGAGAGCCTTGTCCAGGATCTGGAAACCCAGTGGTGACAGGTGAAGGTCATCTCTGGAAAATCTCACTTATCAATAATCTCATTTCTCAACCAACGCAATTGATCCAAACTTCAAACGAAGCAAATCACTAATAAGTGAAAATAAAAAAATAAAAAAACCCAAACTCAGACGAAAAGACACCAATTTAATGGTACACTGGTACAAAAAACACAGACAGTACGTCCCAAAGACTAAGCGCTTTCACCATAAAAATGGCTTCATCAGAGTAACAGTGGGAAATACGTACACAATTAAATAGCTTAATGACCTAACAAACTGACCAATCCACTCAGAAAAACTAAGAATGATGTAGTCAATTACTGGTTGCAAATGTTTAAAGGCACAATATCAATAAAAAACTGAATGATAAAAATAATAGAAATGTGTATATATATATATATATATATATATATATATATATATGTATATGTGTATATATATATATAAATATATATATATAAATCCAACCTAAAACAAATGACCTTGATCCTATATAGTTAAAAAAATATATGTATATATTGTTAAGATGTATTTAAGAAGTATCCTAAATAACACTTGCTTTTTCTTTTAAAATTGGAAGAATGGCAATGCTGTCATTCAAACCTGGGGGGGGGGGGGTGGCATTAAGTGTAAGTTGCCACCTGGTCTCAAGATTTTCCACTTTTAATTTCAAATCGCCCCCTCTCTCATTCCAAGTTACTTTATCAATTAGATAAAAGATGAATTTGTTAAAATTAGTACAAGTTGTACTATGCCTGTATAATGCATTGTGAACATTCTTCGTCCTGATAGCCCTTACATGTTCAGATATTCTTTCCCTGAGCCTCCATGTGGTTTTGCCCACACAGAAACTTGTGCAACTAGTACATGTTTCTACATATACTAACATACTAGTGTTACAGCTACACCTGCCCGGGCAGCTTAATGTACAGTTGTTACCAGGGATAGACACGTAAGGGCCATCATTAATAAACTTACAGGTCCTGCATGTCAGACACTTGTACAGTCTAGATGTGTAATTGTTACAAGTAGAATTCTTCATAATGTTTTTAACATTCCTCCCCCTACTGAACACTATCCTGGGTTTGGAACCAAGTATATTCCTGTGTGTATCCTTGAGACCCAATTGCCATGCGTTGTTAATAGCCAAGACTATTTCTTGGGCAAAATGATTAAATCATAGAACCATAGTGGCACTGTTATCATTTGTTTGTTAATAGACTTCTCAGGTATTCCAGCACGTAACATTGGCTGGTACAATGTGTCCCTCTTCTTCAATATCTCATGTTTAATCTTAGTTTGAGGGGATAGCCCCTATCTAGCAACATCCCAACTAAACAACTCACATTTGAAGTGTCATAGTTGCTCACCAATCTAGACAACCTTACCATTTGACCTTTGATGATGCCTTTCTTCTGATGGTAAGGGTGATGGCTATTAAAATGAAGCATAGAATTAGAGAAAGTTTCCTTTCTGTAAATATTACTTTCA
The DNA here is from genome assembly GCF_019279795.1 of Protopterus annectens. Lineage (NCBI taxonomy): Eukaryota > Metazoa > Chordata > Ceratodontiformes > Protopteridae > Protopterus > Protopterus annectens. The sequence continues at coordinate 929,673,868 of NC_056739.1, forward strand.
AGGGTCACCCCATCATAATTTAAATGTATGTCAAGGTAATTGATTTCACTCTGGTGCCTAAAACTGGTGAATCTAAAAAAAGAAGTTGTACTGTTAAGAAATTCTAGAAACTCCTTGGCTTCCCACTCATCCCCTTTCCAAAGAATCAAAATATTGTCCAAACATTTGTTATAGAGCAAAATGTTGGACATAAATCTTGAGGAAAAAATAAAATTCTCCTCCCAATATAGGAGTACTAGGTTGGCAAACATGGGAGCACATTTTGTGAATACAGTCATGGATCCTAAAGGTACCCCGGGAGCTCTGCCATCTGTGCTTCCTTCCTGGTGAGTTTCTTTTTATAAGCCCTACCTGCTTTCCCTTTCCCCATCCCCATCCCTGGGAGCTCTGCCATCTGTGCTTCCTTCCTGGTGAGTTTCTTTGTATAAGCCCTACCTGCTTTCTCTTTTCCCCATCCCCACCCCTGGGAGCTCTGCCATCTGTGCTTCCTTCCTGGTGAGTTTCTTTGTATAAGCCCTACCTGCTTTCCCTTTCCCCATCCCCATCCCTGGGAGCTCTGCCATCTGTGCTTCCTTCCTGGTGAGTTTCTTTTTATAAGCCCTACCTGCTTTCCCTTTCCCCATCCCCATCCCTGGGAGCTCTGCCATCTGTGCTTCCTTCCTGGTGAGTTTCTTTTTATAAGCCCTACCTGCTTTCCCTTTCCCCATCCCCATCCCTGGGAGCTCTGCCATCTGTGCTTCCTTCCTGGTGAGTTTCTTTTTATAAGCCCTACCTGCTTTCCCTTTCCCCATCCCCATCCCTGGGAGCTCTGCCATCTGTGCTTCCTTCCTGGTGAGTTTCTTTTTATAAGCCCTACCTGCTTTCCCTTTCCCCATCCCCATCCCTGGGAGCTCTGCCATCTGTGCTTCCTTCCTGGTGAGTTTCTTTTTATAAGCCCTACCTGCTTTCCCTTTCCCCATCCCCATCCCTGGGAGCTCTGCCATCTGTGCTTCCTTCCTGGTGAGTTTCTTTTTATAAGCCCTACCTGCTTTCCCTTTCCCCATCCCCATCCCTGGGAGCTCTGCCATCTGTGCTTCCTTCCTGGTGAGTTTCTTTTTATAAGCCCTACCTGCTTTCCCTTTCCCCATCCCCATCCCTGGGAGCTCTGCCATCTGTGCTTCCTTCCTGGTGAGTTTCTTTTTATAAGCCCTACCTGCTTTCCCTTTCCCCATCCCCATCCCTGGGAGCTCTGCCATCTGTGCTTCCTTCCTGGTGAGTTTCTTTTTATAAGCCCTACCTGCTTTCCCTTTCCCCATCCTCATCCCTGGGAGCTCTGCCATCTGTGCTTCCTTCCTGGTGAGTTTCTTTTTATATGCCCTACCTGCTTTCCCTTCCCCTTCCCCATGCTCATTGACTATATTTGGGGACAACTCTCCTGTATTGACCAAACCTCACCTTATGAAGCATCATCAATGAGCACCCTCACTCCCAGGATGGGCATTCTCATCCCTCCCTTTTGCTCTCTGTCACCCAAGCCACTAATCAAACACAGGTGAGCTGAGCCATGGTTAGGGCTTTATCCCTTTATGCCACTTGAGCAGGGCAGCTGGGCTGTAGTTAAGGATTTATCTGTCTGCACCACTTCAGTGGCAATTTTCATTTTTAAGTTGATCTATTTAGTGATGGTGGATGGTTTTCAGCAGGAAACATTTAGCTGAAATTACACTTTTCATGAGTAAAAGCTCATTACATCTTATAAATTCTGCTACAACTGTTGGGCCACTATGAAGGATTGTGGATACCACTGTTGGCGTAGGGAGTTATCCCTGTATTTTTCCCTATTAGAGTTAGCATGAATTTACTCTCTTGAAAATTTCTGACAGTTGCAAAGACTATAAACAGAACAGTTATACAGAAGTAGAAGTTGGGTGGTTACCACACATACTCACATTGGTGTAAAATACATAACAGAGACCACTATTCCATAAAGTAATGAATCTTTATTGAAGAGAAAAAAAAAAATTGGTGAAGACTCTGTATACACTGAAGCAATAGAACTACACAAAGGGCTATTTCTATTAGTCCACAAAAAAAGTCTCTCAAACCAGTTTTGTTACAATCCAAAGGTGCTTTTCATCATCTTTCTTCTTTTATGACTTCCTAATGGAAAACATCTAAGCTTCATTCTGGAAGGTTTTCTTTTTTGTAGCACAATCCTACAAACCACAATTCCATGCCCAATCTCCCACATCATTAAGATAACAGCTTCTCTAACAGACCCAAAGCCCACCTGTAATACAATAAATGCTCATTAACTAAACCTTTCTATCTACTACAAAAATATATCGGTCTGTTTTAAAGAAGCATTATTATTTAGACTATGTACAAAATGCTCTATTTATATCAATGGTATTTACTTTTATGCCTGTTCAATTTAGTGACAATTTGACATATCATATGGCAAGAACTTCCACACTATGTAATATTCACATGCGTAGATATATACTATTGATTTTGATTAAACCCAGAAGTAACTGAAAATGAAACCTACAAGCTGAGCAAAATCTGCTATACCCAAATATATATAGTATATGTTGTAGAAATACATGGTCTCACCAGCAGAAAATGTTAATGTACAGATTTTACCACCACTCATACAGAAAGTCGAAACATAGTTCAAACTATATACATTCAAAGCGGTGTAGATACTGCAGCTTAGCATTGAATTTCCACTGCTATTTTCAACAAACACAGAAGATCCTTGCATCCATCTGAGCTAACACCTCTTTGGCAAATGGGACCTCAGTTTAACATATCATGTGAAGGGTGGCAGATTCAGGAGTGTATAGCTCTCTTGTGCTGTACTGCAATGCCATTAATGGGAATTAACCCAACTACCGTGGGTAGTGAACAGACTACCATTACATGGTGGATTTGCCTGGAGAGCATACAGAGGGGTTATAAAGTAAAACTGATGATACCTTTAAGAGATGTCTTCAAAGTATAGGATTTTTCCAGCAGAGAGGGAAGAATTCAATGGATGAGGGTATGGGTACAAGGGGCTGACATGACATTGCTTCACGTAGCATATCTAGACACTCACAACAGTAGACATGCAGAACTTTGAGATTTAAGAGATCTCAAAGTACAGCTGACTGTTTCTGTTTGACAGGAATTACTTAATTTGATTGGAGCAGAATTCCAGGATGCCACCCCAATATGTAATTCACTTTGCTGGAGTAATACTCACAGATCACCTAAAGGTGTCTCTGAGGTATACACCCTAGAAATGCAGGGGGATACACAGCTGAGGCTGAAACTGTTGGTTGGCTTGTGATAGTGTAGGGTGTCCTTTTCATAATGCCAAAACAAGAACAAGTGGCTTAGAAATGGATATATAGTGGTCTAGATAGTTAATAAATAAATAATGTGGGGGGTTCACAACTTTATTCCATGACAACTCACATTTGGACCTGTACTTTTATTTTATTTTTATTGGACTGCTATCTTTACTGTAATCTATTTCATGGAGGTTTTCTCCCTGGGCCTACACTGAAAACTGGCTCTCTGGGCCCAGTGGACTTCCCCGGTAATCAAACTGGAAATAAATAAATAAATATTATGCATAGCCCAAAAAAAAAAAATCAGTGCTAGACAAAGCTAACAAGCTGATGAAGCACATGACAATTGTTTTGTAGCAGAGAGTGATAATCAAAAGGATGAAAAGCATGACATAGTATGATCAGGAATAGCATGTGTATTAGAGCATAGCTGCATGGTCTCAAGTACATTTATTATTTATTTATGCAGTTATTGACACTTGATTATAGAATATAATGCTATATAATCTCAGTTATCCAGTCAAAAGACAGACGGACCCTCATGTTTAATATCCCCTATAACAAAATGAGAACGTAACCCTTGTAATGAAAAGAGAAGTTTTGATCTAGACAATGACAGGTAGTACAGTATTAAGAAATAGTTATATTGCAGCACAGTGGTGCAGCGGTTAGTTTTGCCTCACAGCAAGAGGTTCTCCCGTTTGATTCTCAGCTGGAGAGCCTTCTGTGTGGAGTCTGCATGTCCTCCCCGTGGTTGAGTGACGTTTAAAGACATGCAGGTAGGTGCGTGCATGAATGGGGGTCCTTCCCTGAAGGTTGGGCATTGGGCTGGCAACTTGGCACCGTAAAATTCCACTGCCAATCATTAGCGGACTGGAGTTCTGCTGTGGCGACCCCTAACCAGGAAAAGCCAAAAGACATTGCTTTTGCTATATTGCAGCACTGACCAGCATTATTTTAGAGAACAGATTTCCAGTGTGTGCTGCGTATCTTCAGTAATGTCAGTAATACAGGGTTATCATATGTCCCACTTTATGCAGGACAGCCACTGCATGGGCAGTTGTGTCCTGTGCAAAAACATCAAAAATGTCAAATATCAGAATCAGAAATACTTTACTGATCCATAAGAATTTGCTGAGAATGAGAATTTTAGGACAGAAATGTTTCTACATTTCCTTCAGTACATGCATAAATCCATTATCATGTCTTTGTAGCATGTAAATATTATATGAAACAGCATAAATAAATCAAATTCTAAAAAAAAAAAAAAAATGAGCTTTTATTTTAGCAGTAAACTGAAGTCCAGTCCTTTGCACTGGTTGTAGGTGTGGTTTCTCCTACAAAATTTCACACTTTCATACAAAAATCCCACTTTGGCAACAGGAGATCAGGCAGCCCTACAGTGACACTATATAAATGTGCAAAAGCAGTATATGAAGACGTACCTCCCTGGACTACATGAAAAGAGACATAGAGGAGCTCTCTGAGCATGTGGCCCAGGCCGGTATGACCCTGACCTCGAGTAGCATCTTACCCTCACCAAGAATGATGCCACAATATGAAGACAAGATGATCAATTTCAACAATTGGCTTAAGTATTGGTGTCATTCAAAGAGGATCCAATGCCTGTCAGCCTGGGATGACATGCTTGACAAGCCATGATGCTTCGCTAGGGACGGCTTGCACCTGTCACCCCTGGGCTTTCGAATATTGGCAAAGGCCCTTGCTACCTCCATAGTGCCTTTTTTAGGCAAGGCTCAAAAGACAAACCCACCTCCATAGGTATCACAAGGGATAAGAAACTAAGAGTAATGCTACTCAACGCCAGAAGTCTAAACCTCAAGATGCACGCACTCAAAACTCTCCTTAGCATGGAGAACATCGATATCTGTGCAGTAACAGAAACCTGGTTCATGGCTCCCAAGAGCACCCCAGCACTACCAGGTTATACCTTATACCATGCTTTTCGGCCCTAAAACTTGGACCGACCCACAAAAGGAGGGGGAGTATCAATATTCGTCAAAGATATCCACACCTCCAGGTTGGTGGCACAGCACGAAGCATCAGAGACTATCCATGTGCAACTAACAGTGGGTAAAACTGCCTTCCAGTTTATAGCCTGCTACAGACCACCCTCCCTAACCCAGGAACCCCACTCGGCCTTCCTGAGAACACTGGAAAATATGAAGGTCTCTCCAAACACCATTATATTGGGCGACTTCAACTACCCAAACATAGACTGGGAGCATTACTCTAGCTCCAACACCCTAGCCCAAAGGTTCCTAGAATTTATAAACTAAAATGCTATGGAACAACTTGTTACCACTCCCACAAGAAGGGAAAACATACTGGACCTGATCATCACCAACATGGGGACTCTATGCTCCAGACCAGAAGTGCATCCCTCACTGGTAAGATCAGACCATAAACTAATCTCACTGGATATTCACATCCCGACACCACCCCCTGCCCAGAAAACCACAGTGAAAAACTTCACTCCTCAAAACTGAGGTGGAATCCTTCAAAGCCCCCGGGCCTGTGGAAAATACGGCCCAGACCACAGAATCCTTTATAAACGCATTCTATGAACACCTTCAGGAATGCATGGATCATGCGATCCCAAATAAAACCAAGATCCAATCCTCCAAAGGCAGACGTCCTGTCTGGTGGACCCCAGCCATAAACAAACTATACAATAGAAAGAGGAAGCTACTAAATGATAGAGCAAAATTCCAAAAAGGGAAGGCATCTCTGATCAGTATTAGCAAAAAACTACGGGCACTCATAAAATCGTCTAAGGCCAGCTTCGAGAGAAAATTGCACAGGACACTAAGGATAATCACAAGGCTTTCTTTAGTTATGTTAAGAACCTGGGTGGTAATTCCCAGATATGCTCAGAATTAGTCCAAAATGACAAAAATTACACCGAAACAACAGACATTGCCAACATCCTAGCTGACAGGTTCAGCGCAAACTTCTCCCCACCAAAAGGGCAAATATCTATCCCAGCAGAGTGCTGCCCCCCTGACATCTCGGATGCTCAGGTAAGAGCCGCCCTCTCCAAAGCAAAAAACACAGCATCAATGGGACCAGACGGTGTCCCAGGATGCGTCCTACAGGAACTCCAAGAAGAGCTAAACCCAAACATAAAACTACTGTTCAATCTCAGCCTTACTACAGGATATGTACCCAAAGAGTGGCGTACAGCAACTGTGGTCCCTCTCCACAAAGGTGGTGCCTCAACGGATCCTGGAAACTATCGCCCCATAAGCCTGACTAGCTTGGTCTGCAAAGCTATGGAAAGGATCATCATGGACCTCATAAATAAAGATATTGGGGACCTACAGACACTGGATCCTACCCAGTTTGGCTTTGTTAAGGGCAGATCCTGCCTCTTAAACCTGGTTGATTTCTTTGAAACAGTCACCAAGGCCATTGACGAGGGAAGGTGGTCCACACAGCCTACCTGGACCTCGCAAAGCCTTCGATACAATACCCCACTCGGGCATTATAGATAAGCTCACCAGCTTAAATATAAACCCCTATGTCACTAGATGGGTTGCAAACTGGCTCAAGGACAGAACCCACATGGTTAGAATTGCTGGAGCCATGTCAGACTCCAAACCAGTTACAAGTGGCATCCCACAAGGCTCAGTCCTGGGACCTCTTTTGCTCAGTATATATTTCTCGGAGGTACAGGCCAACACGGAAGGACTGTGGCTGACCAAGTTCGCAGATGACTGCAAACTGGGCACCATAATCGACTCTCCAGCCGACACAAGCATCCTCCAAAAGGGCCTTGTAGAAACAGACAACTGGTGCCAGAGCCATGGCCTCAAGCTAAACGCCAAAAAGTGTATAGTCATCCCCTTTGGCAAAAACAAAGTGCCCACAAATTACCACATAGGTGGTAATCCATTAAGTACAGAAGAAGTAATTAGAGACCTGGGGACCCAAGTTGATAGCAATCTCTCATTTGACAACCACGTGGCCAAAGTGGTTAGAAAAACATTTTATATAGCCCTCCTAGTCATGAAGGGATTCACATCTAGATCAGGGGAGGTCATCGTGCCTCTTTACTCATCCCTCATCAGGCCCATAATTGAGTACAATGCCCCTTTGGGATGTACCTTACCAGACACCTGCAGCAACTGGAAAGACACCAAAAGTACCTCACCAAGAGGATCAAAGGGCTCAAACAGATGCCATATGCTGCCCGGTTAAAGAAACTCCAGCTCTACTCAGTGGCATACCGCCTGTTCAGAGACGATCTGTGCCTGACGTATAAAGCCATGTCCAACCCGGAATTAATGGACATGCTGCACCTCAGAAAATCCAAATCCTATCGAGCTACATGCTCGAGAGACTTGAACCTCAGCACTGAAATAAATAGGACATGCTGGAGGGACAGATTCATAACCCAGAGGCTCCCTTCACTCTGGAATAAAATCCCAGTCCAGGTTAGGCAGAGTCCCTCATTGACTCTCTTCAAGAGGAATGTTGATGAGTGGATGGGAGATCGTAGGTTTACCCCGGGTATCACTTCTGTGTCACTGTTAGACAGAGGCACAGTATACTAACCTCGAAAAGGGCATAGCAAAATTAATTTAAAATGGGTGGCGAAAGCCAAACACATTCTGGCTAGGCTTATAAATGCCCTAGGGCAGATAGCCTAGTATGAACCTATGAACCTATGAAGTCAGGATACAACACACATACAAGGAAAATTATCTACCTTGTGTTGATTAGCCATGAAAGGCAAGGTATTAGAGTATGAGGTAGTAAAGAGGGTAGAATACTACTTGTGTCACTGCTCTGACATTGCCTTCTTGTGAGTAACTTGGAACAGCACCAACAGTTGGAAAAGTGTCATCTAAAGATTGTCAGACAGGGAATTAGCCACTCAGGCAATACAGACAGAATGATGACAAAAGAAAACACACTATCATTTCAGTTACTTGTCTACAGATAACAGTGGAATCAAGTACAAATAATGCATACAGTTGTAAGGTAGAAAGAGAAATAAAACTGCTTAAGAGCATATCATACAGTGCAACCAATAAATCACCAACATGTAGCATGTAGTATGTAGCATGTAGTATGTATAGCAGGAAATGCATGAGAGCAGCACAATATAAAATATGAAATTAAAGGAATGGATGAGTGTGATTCATACCTCTCAACTGTCCAGATTTTTGCAAAATGCTCAAATTTTCATCTGATGTTTCTTGTCTGTTCTTCATAAAATTTGCAGTTTTCCTCCAAATCAATGAAGATCAAAGTCACTAAATAATGACATATATTTGAGCTCAGACTTCTTAACCTTCAGAAAATGCACAATAACACAAACTGTGTTATTCTAGCATCTTTCCGAGTTTATATGAGCAATGTAGACTATAAAACAAAAGGAACTGAAGACTGTCTACTCATCTGTGAACCCTTTAGAAGAAGTATGCATTTTTACAGAGCAATTATCAGGTAAGAAAACCATCACATTTAGCTAGTATTCAGCGATCAGTTTAAACATGAAAAAGAAATGACTGTTTCTACTACTGTTTGAAACTTGCATCTTTAAGATACGTTCTACAGAAGCTAGGGCATTTGTCTCATAAAATCATTGTAGATAGCTAGCATTTTGAATTCAACACAAAATAAAACATGAAGTGAAATTAACTGAAAACTCTGTTTACCAATATTTTAACTTTGCACTGCTCAGATGCTTTCCTGCAGGGTATTAGCAAGTCAGATCATAACATTCCTGAAAAGCTAGTTTCTCTGAGGATAAAAAGGACAGTTGAAACTAATGAATGACTGAGGGCTGTTGTGAGTACAACTGCAATTTGAGAAGGAATCTGCCTAACACCTCTGAAGGTTCCTGTAAGCACCCTCCCCCAACCCCTGCAGGCAAAGTTGGGACATGCCCAGAAAGCCAGACTGAAAATGTAAACAAAGATCAGAATCAAAACAAAAAATCCCTGGGATTGTCCCTTTAAGCCCACATGTAAGTTTTAGCACTGTGGTTTCTTGTAGGAATAATTAAAGCTAGTAAAGATTAATTAGGTATTTTTCTTTGAAATCAGACCTGTCCTACTGTATTATTTTAAGTTTCTGTGTGATCCCTGGACTCTTAGCTATCTCTGTGGTGTAGTAGATTTGTTTTGTGTTTTAAGTATTTATTATTAAATATTTTTAAAACCTTCCACCTGTGACTGATTTGTGTAGAGATAAGCTCTAGAGTACATTGCATATTTATAGAGGTTATTGTTATAGGCCACTCTAAAGTAAGCCTTGACTGTTAGTCATAGTACCATTGCATATTAATATTGCACAGTAATAATTGGACACCCTTTTAAGGGCTTTTTAGTAGCTGATATTATTAACTGGGTGGTGGCAGTAATTACTACCGTATTGTCTGGGTAAAGGGGCACAGTTGGAGAATCTGTGTCAGCCTTTCCCAGGAGTGTCTGTGAAGTTGTATAAATGCTTATCTCAAAGTGTGTGTGTGTTGTGTCAGCTACTTGGCAGGGACACAAAGCCGTGGTTGGACAGAGAGGGTACTGGAGGTTTTAGATTGCCCAGTTAGGCTGAGATCTGGACCCTATAGCTGTGCCAGTGGGGAGTCTTATTGGGGACCTGGTGAGCAAAGGAGCAACCAGCCCCAGACTGACTGTGATCTCTGTGTGTACTTAAGGGAAATTGTACTTTACTGTGTGTATTAGTTATCCTTTCCTCTTCTATGAGACAACCTCCCTGGTGTTAGTGGTGAGGTTTGAGGCTCCTTGATTGCTGGGCCAGGGCATGGTCATTACAGGGATATCTTAGCCAAAAGCTTGGATAGTCTTAAAAGATGGAAGATGTTATGTTTAGTCATGGTGCAGAGAGTATAGGCTTTACGCTGGTTTGTTTTGCTACTTGTTCTCCATTGCCCAGTGCACAAACATTTTTTTTGGATGTGGTTATATTTTGT